>NC_057812.1:611509811-611523830 GCF_018294505.1 Triticum aestivum
TATATATCATGTTCTTTCCAACATGCTGAGCTTGCCAATGGATAAAATGAAAAAGGAAAGGTAAAGATCACCGTGACTCTTGCATAAGGTAGAAGATAATAATAAAAGATAGGCCCTTCGCAGAGGGAAGAAGAGGTTGCCATGCGCTTTTATGGTTGGATGCACAAAATCTCAATGCGAAAGAACGTCACTTTATATTGCTCCTTGTGATATGAACCTTTATTATGCAGTCCGTCGCTTTTATTACTTCCACATCACAAGATCGTATAAAGCTTATTTCTCCCACACCAATCAATCATACATATTTAGAGTAATTTTTATTTCTTTGCACCGATGACAATTTACTTGAAGGATCTTACTCAATCCATAGGTAGATATGGTGGACTCTCATGGCAAAACTGGTTTAGGGATTTTGGAAGCACAAGTAGTATTTCTACTTGGTGCTGAGAATTTGGCTAGCATGAGGGGGAAAGGCAAGCTCAACAAGTTAGAAGATCCATGACAACATACTTTATCTCAGATATAAGAAAGACATAACTCATTACGTTGTATTCCTTGTCCAACATCAACTCTTTAGCATGTCATATTTTAATGAGTGCTCCCAATCATAAAAGATGTCAATGATAATATAGCATGAGGGGGACGGGGTGAAGATACCCCGAACAAGCCCCTCAGAGAATTACTTTCCATAGTAACAAGTGACAGTAAATTTCAGCACACTATATAAATTTTTCCTTACCAAATTCCACCTACCAAAGGCGCCAGAAAAGAGTCTTGATGACCCACAAGTATAGGGGATCTATCGTAGTCCTTTCGATAAGTAAGAGTGTCAAACCCAACGAGGAGCAGAAGGAAATGATAAGCGGTTTTCAGCAAGGTATTCTCTGCAAGTACTGAAATAAGTGGTAACAGATAGTTTTGTGATAGGATAAGTTGTAACGAGCAACAAGTAACAAAAGTAAATAAAGTGCAGCAAGGTGCCCAATCCTTTTGTAGCAAAGGACAAGCCGGACCAAACTCTTATAATAGGAAAATCACTCCCGAGGAAACATGGGAATATCGTCAAGCTAGTATTCATCATGTTCATATGATTCGCGTCGATACTTTGATAATTTGATATGTGGGTGGACCAGTGCCTGGGTGTTGTTCTTACTTGAACAAGCATCCCACTTATGATTAACCTCTATTGCAAGCATCCGCAACTACAACAAAAGTATTAAGGTAAACCTAACCATAGCATGAAACATATGGATCAAAATCAGCCCCTTACGAAGCAACGCATAAACTAGGGTTTAAGCTTCTGTCACTCTAGCAACCCATCATCTACTTATTACTTCCCAATGCCTTCCTCTAGGCCCAATAATGGTGAAGTGTTATGTAGTCGACATTCGCATAACACCACTAGAGGCTAGACAACATACATCTTATCAAAATATCAAACGAATACCAAATTCACATGACTACTAATAGCAAGACTTCTCCCTTGTCCTCAGGAACGAACGTAATTACTCACAAAGCATATTCATGTTCATAATCAGAGGGGTAATAATATGCATATAGGATCTGAACATATGATCTTCCACCAAATAAACCAACTAGCATCAACTACAAGGAGTAATAAACACTACTACCAACCTACTAGCACCAATCCCGGACTTTGAGACAAGAATTGGATACAAGAGATGAACTAGGGTTTGGAGATGAGATGGTGCTGGTGAAGATGTTGATGGAGATTTCCCTCTCCCGATGAGAGGAGCATTGGTTATGACGATGGTGATGATTTCCCCCTCCCGGAGGGAAGTTTCCCCGGCAGAACAGCTCTGCCGGAGCTCTAGATTGGATCCGCCAAGGTTCCGCCTCGTGGCGGCGGAGTCTCGTCCCGAAAAGTTCCAATTTTTTTCTCATCGAAAGATTTCATATAGGAGAAGATGGGCGTTGGAGAGCCACCAGGGGGCCCACGAGGTAGGGGGCGCGCCCTAGGGGGGGGGAGGCGCCCCCACCCTCGTGAGCAGGGTGTGGGCCCCCTGGCCTTCATCTTTGGCGTGGATTTTTCTTTATTTCTTTTAAGACGTTCCGTGATGTTTCAGGACTTTGGGAGTTGTGTAGAATAGGTCTCTAATATTTGCTCCTTTTCTAGACCAGAATTCCAGCTGCCGGCATTCTCCCTCCTTATGTAAACCTTGTAAAATAAGTGAGAATAGCCATAAGTATTGTGACATAAAGTGAAATAATAGTCCATAATGCGATAAATATCGATATGAAAGCATGATGCAGAATGGACGTATCACTTTGCCTAAGCACTGGAACGATATGACCGAGGTGGAAATCTATGGTGGGGGGGCACCGCACACAGCTAAGACAACTGTCAACTTGTGTGTTTATGGGGCGCACCTCCCCCGTATATAAAGGAGTGGAGGAGGGGAGGGCCGGCCCTCTCTATGGCGCGTCCCAAGGTGGATTCCTACTCCTAGTAGGAGTAGGTTTCCCCCTTCTCTAGCTAGAGTAAGAGAAGAAGGAAGGGGAAGAGGGAGAGAAGGAAAGAGGGGGGCGCCGCCACCTCCTTAGTCCACTTCGGACCAGCCCATGGGGGGCGCGCAGCCACCCCTTGAGGCCCTTCTTTCCTTTCCCGTATGGCCCATTAAGGCCCATTACTTCCCCGGCGAATTCCCGTAACTCTCCGGTACTCCGAAAAATACCCGAATCACTCGGAACCTTTCCGATGTCCGAATATAGCCTTCCAATATATCGATCTTTACGTCTCGACCATTTCAAGACTCCTCGTCATGTCCGTGATCTCATTCGGGACTCCGAACAACCTTCGATACATCAAATCACATAACTCATAATACAAATCGTCATTGAAAGTTAAGCGTGCGGACCCTACGATTTCGAGAACTATGTAGACATGACTGAGACACATCTCTGGTCAATAACCATTAGCGAAACCTAGATGCTCATATTGGCTCCTACATATTCTATGGAGATCTTTATCGGTCAAACCGCATAACAACATACATTGTTCCCTTTGTCATTGGTATGTTACTTGCCCGAGATTCGATCGTCGGTACCATCATACCTAGTTCAATCTTGCTACCGGCAAGTATCTTTACTCATTCCGTAATGCATCATCCCACAACTAACTCATTAGTCACATTGCTTGCAAGGCTCATAGTGATGTACATTACCGAGAGGGCCCAGAGATACCTCTCCGATAGACGGAGTGACAAATTCTAAGCTCGATCTATGCCAACTCAACAAAACCATCAGAGACACCTGTAGAGCATCTTTATAATCACCCAGTTACGTTGTGATGTTTGATAGCACACAAGGTGTTCCTCCCGTATTTGGGAGTTGCATAATCTCATAGTCTGAGGAACATGTATAAGTCATGAAGAAAGTAGTAGCAATAAAACTGAACGATCATTATGCTAAGCTAACAGATGGGTCTTGTCCATCACATCATTCTCTAATGGTGTGATCATGTTCATCAAATGACAACACATGTCCATGGCTAGGAAACTTAACCATCTTTGATTAACGAGCTAGTCAAGTAGAGGCATACTAGGGACACTCTGTTTGTCTATGTATTCACACATGTACTAAGTTTCTGGTTAATACAATTCTAGCATGAATAATAAACATTTATCATGATATAAGGAAATATAAACAACAACTTTATTATTGCCTCTAGGGCATATTTTCTTCAGTAATATGCTCTTAGTTCTGAACATTCTTTTTTTAATATGATTTATTGGGCAGACTTCTTATCCTTTTTCTCGCATGTGTCATAAAAGGAGAAACAATGTTCCTTTTTTCCATTATAAGAGATAAGAATAGTACCATTCTTTCATATGTATGCACTATTACAAGATCTTACAAGAGTAGCATTCTTTCATCTGTATGTAGTTTTACATGGCACTTTTTCCTTCCTTGGAGTCTTCAATAAATGCGTAATCACTTTCATACTTATTTTATTTAATTGGCATGTGAAATAGGGAAAGCATGCTCAAACGACCGGTAACACCGCCTAGGATGAGTTGAAGAGACAAAGGAGAAAGGAATATATAACATTCCCGGTCTGTCCTGAACGTTGGTTGTGAAAACAAATATTGTGGTTGTGTTGCCTTATTGTGTTTTAAAACTATCTCCTCATAGAATAAATAGTCTATAGTAGAAATAATTTAATGATGTGCATTGTTTTGCACTTGAACTATGTTCTTGTATTGTGAGTGCATGACTTTTAGAAAAATATCATATCTGGTTTTATAGTTGCACTGTGTGTTTCTTGTCATTTCCAGCTAGGAAGATTTCTCAAGTTGTCTTGAATTTATAGAATAGTTACAAAATACAACAAATTTAATCTATTCTTTCGGATAATGATGGACTTGTTTCTGTTAAAAAAGATTGAGTCGATTGATACCTGACAAATTGACCATGAGCATTTTCCATATCAATGACAAGGAAAATAATCGTTGAAGGAAAGCAGCCCATTGTTCTAAAAAATACCTACACCCGATGTATAAGAATCATGTATTTAGGATTCACACTGACGCTATTGGTGACCCTAAACATCTTATTTTAGATGTGCATCATTGCACAAAAATGAAGATAATGCACATCATCATGGTTATCATCTGTCCAGCAAAGCGCACCTTCTAGTATATATAGACAACAATAAAACTGGGCTAAGATTGAAAAGTATTCAGTAATGCAGCCCATAAGCTGCAGCAGCCCACCTCCCTCCTTCGACGTGGCCTAGTGGCCAAAAATGTTTCCATCAAAAGAATGAAAGGGAAAAAGCCCAAACAAATTTCCATCGGCTTCACCCCCTTCCCGGCGCTACCTATTGCAGAGATCAGAATGATCAGGTCCCGCCACAATCCCCGATTCAAAAAATTCTCGGTCTAAGTCCAACGATTGCCAATGATGAGTTGAGAAAGCTCAGGTGTGGACCAGCCCTTGCCTCAGCTCCTCCTGGTAAGAAGAGGCAATGAATATTGTTTTGTCCACAAAGGTGACACATTCCCTACAAGAATCATGAGGCTTCTTGTGAGAAGTTCTGGTTTGTGAGAAGCTTATACCCAAACCTGCCCCAAATGGAACAATTTTTTTACCATAGCATGTTGGTGCCATTCCATGTTAACATGCCAAGTTTCATGTATTTTAGACGAGTTTTGGATTTACTAGAATTTTGGAAACCAAGTATCTCAACGTTTGCGGGCGAGCCACCATGCCGAGGTGTTCGAAATTCATTCTCATTTCTTGCATGGGACCTAAGCATCCACCCATGGACACATATATGATTTTACAACCCTTTTTGGTGCACCAGAGCATGTGCATGTAGTTTAATTTTTGAATTATGCACCTTAAATGACTAGAAAACTTAATTAATGTATAAATGTGTCCAAACAAACTCCAAATAATTCCCTTTTTTACGACACTCCTATAGTTGCATGTTCACTACAGACAAAAGTTCTAGCAATTCAAACACCGTCCTTTGCCGTTGTGACCCCATTATGTATTTCAAATCAAGACGAAAAATCAAGTACATCACACACAATTTATTACCACCAACCATGTGAGATGCAGTACAAAATATCTTGGAGCACCATCATAGTATATGGCTTACACGAGAAGGTTTGTCGGCTACAGTACACAGCCGGCGCGTCAAGAACACTAGCTCCCCAAATATCATTTCACTATTCAATCATCGCTGGTCAAAGATGGGGACGTGGATCTAGTCAGGTATTTCACACCTGACTCCCACCCACTTCCTCCTTCTACATCCCACATGCCCCGACCGTTGACGTGCCACATTCAGCCCAAATCACCGACCCATCCTCCAGATAAGCGCCACCGTAAGCCATGGTGCACTCAATATAGTCAGGAGCTCAACGAGCATTTGGCAGTGGAGAAGAAAATCACAGCCGCACGCACGGATGACGTCGCTATGGAAGCCATGCGTGCCGAACCCTATATCTTGGAGGAGCACCTCGTCATCAAGGCCACCGTTGACGCCTTGCACGCGTATGCCTCCATGCGGTTGGCTACTTTAAAAGACAGTTCATGGTGTTTTCTCGAGGCCAGCGTCGGTGCCTTTTACGAAGACTACAAGGTATTTTCTCAGCGTGTCCATGCTTACCTCAACTCCAAGCCAACAACTTGGTGCCCAGAGTGGGTCAGACGACTCACCACTACGAGGAGGGCACCCACGATATGGAGGCCTCGCCCTCTACCAAGTCTAAGGAGCCCATCGTCATCGATATCTCCGAGATGAGGAATAGCTTGTATTTTTAGCTCACTATAAGGACCTATGTTCAGCTAGCTAGCTACGTCGCTTAAGCATGTTCGATTTACCTGTAGCATGTGCTGATCCTGCCTTTCCTTTACAAATTCTAGTGAATTATCCTATGTACTATTACTATGCAATCTAATCCTCTAGTATATATGTTCTATATATTGTGCAATGTGGTGCTCAGTTAACTGTTTGGTTATTTTGTTGTCATGTCAGTTAACTGTTTGGTTCAATCGTGCAATGTGATGCTCAATTCTTGTGGGTGCAATTTTGTATTCTCTTGGATGTGAGAAATAGATCGAATTTGGCTATACAAAATACATGTGAAACAAATACAATTGTTATATTTCCAAGTTGTTAAGCATACTAGGTATGGTCAACTGTCTGATCTTCTAGTATGTTCTATTGTGCAATGTGGTGCTCAGTTAACTATTTGTTTCAGTTGTTGTGGTGTTTAGTTAAATGTTTGTTTCAATTCTACAATATGACGTTCAATTGTTGTGGGTACAATTTTGTATTGTTATGTATGTGAGAAATAAATCGAAATTGGCTGTACTAAATACATGAGAAACATATATAATTGCTATTTCCTAATTCTTAAGCATGCTTTGTTTGGATAAATGGATTTTCCATCTAGCTCGAATTAATCTGCTGCATCTGCAATGTGGTTATTTTTCATCAACATATTTTACAAGTAGTATGCCAACCCTCACTTAACCTGATCAATAACTACCTTATATGTGTTGCAGGGAAACAATGGGAGGCACTAATGTTTACTATCAAGGTATGCACATGCATGGTCCTTTGTCTAATAGAACATTATTGTGCAATTGCGGGAACCATTCTAATATTTAGGGTTTTAACAATTTGGTCTAGCACATGTAGGTCCTGCTGTCAGAGGTTTTGATCCACTATTCGACCCATTTTGCATATGGCGATATGAGATGTCCATCAATAACATTCAAGTCAAGAAACTTAGAAAGATTGTTAGGATAAAGAAACTAGCGATGAAAAACAACAAGATTTTTGTTTGCACAATGAACAAGACATCAGTGAACTACACGATGGTACTGAGTCTTGTACCTTGTTTTTCTAATTCCTTTGCACCATTTCAAAATTTAGAGAAGATATTTATGCATATTTCGTTTTTAGGCCTTTCCAAAGTAGTTCACTAATGATTACCTCTCAAACCACCTGTATGGTCAAGAGGCGAGGAAGGTGTTCATACAACACCCACGGTACAATATTGAAGTCTTCCTCAAGAGGACAAAGGATGGGCGGTCAATCATCCATAGACACTGGTTAAAGTTACAAGGACCTTCAACATCATTGAAGGCTCAATATTCGCCTTTCGTTTCAGCAGTTTTCCAGATGAGATTCATCTGTCTATCTACCATCTATGAGGCTAATTTCCAAAGGTTTTAGATGTTGCATGTGAAACTTGGTGCTATTGTGTAATGGGGTAGCTAGTTATATGCCTATATGGTGTAACTAAGTGTCGAAGCTATATGACGGTGTACTATGACGTATTTTTCAATTATGAAATTCTGGTTCCATAATACGAAAATGAAATATATTGTGTGTTTAATATGAAATGTCAATTTGATTACTAAATGGATTAAAAATAATAGGCCAATTAGCCTTCTTATTGGTGTTTTCTTTGCAAACGGTTATTGAAACAACACCGTGGGTGATGACCTTAGACAAACCCACATAGTTTCTGGGAAGTAAATGTGTTGGATGGTTGAAAAATCACACACGACTTCCTCTGGACAACTGTTTGCATTAGGCCACCTTGCACAAACATTCACAACTAGGGAAAAGCCTAGCAGTAGCGCGAGTATTTGGTGTATCAGTAGCGTGGGGACCCACGCTACTGATATGGCGCTACAGCTAACATGTATCAGTAGCGCGTGTTGCCCCACACTAATGCTATACATGGATAGCAGTAGAGAGCTTTAGTTCGACGCGCTACTGCTAATAGCTGATGTGCTTTTAGCTAGGACGTGCTACTGGTAAGAGCGCGCTGCTGCTAACTTTATTCCCCTCGCTACTGTTAGTTTTATTAGTTTTTTCCTGCATATTTGTTTTTTATTTGAACAGGCTTTATACAATAATCTTTAGCATATCATACACATACCAATGTAACCATAGCATCAAATCATGTCATCATCATAATCATCATCCAACACAAAGTGGTCTCTCGTCATCATCTGAAAAATAGTGATACAAGTCTCGATTACTTGCAACTACATCGTCATCCATCTAAACAATGATACACGCAAGAAGAGCTATCACTATGAGTGAGAGCGGAACTATGCAATACATGAGTTCGTATACCTCTCTCGCATTAGCGTGAACCTAAACTAACTAATGCTGTTGCTTGGAAACCAAAAATCGGTACACCTGGGGCCTGACACTCCGGCCACTCATCGTATACTCCTGGCATTGCACTTCTTCGTCATCGATGATCTATGCACCTGCATCGTCACATGAGTCGATGATACACAACATACATAGTTGAGCAACATAAATATACAGACTTGGCAAAAATAGAAGCTACATATCATAAGCATAAATAACAAAGTTCATCGTACCCAAAATGCCCTAACCAGAGTGATCTTTGCTAGTTGAGGAGGACGGTTTAATTATATCACAAATAAAGTTTCGTCATGCATAACTCAAAGTTTCGTCATTCAGAAAGTATGGACTAAACAGACACATTGTCATATATCGACAATCACTCCAACATGTCATTCCATCCATCCAAGTCAGGGAGATAGTCCCTGAGCTTAGTGAAAGGCTTCAGGTCGAGACGCTGAGCGGCTACGCGTGTTCGGACGTCTTCCCGCGACATTTGCCCTTCCTTGTAGAATAGACCTATTTTGTCGAGGACCTCCTTCACAATGACTTGGGAAAGTTCATGCTGGATGTGATAGAACTCAGCTCGAAGTCGATGATCCGGGATATCTCCTACGTTCCTTGCCCATTGTAGAATATGGACATTGCTTGATTTAGGTGACATGCGAAGCTCCTGATGATCCTGTCTATACTCCAGCATGTGGTGTAGGACATAGATTCCATCACTAAGAGAATCACTCGGTTGCTAGATGCAGTAGAAGTCGGTCTTATGGACGAAGGCGAGCCTGCCGTCCCTTGTCTTCTTGTCCTTGACCTCTCCACCCCATAAGCCGTAGTAAAAGATAGCACTCTCGGGAACAGACTTGATGTGGGTGTAATCCTTTTTGTTCATGTTCTTTGACGAGTCCAAGTAAAGAGCGTGGGAGTATCGGGGGTAAAGGATGATGAGGACGTCACGCCTCCACCATGCAAATGAATGATTGAAATCGAAGGAAGGATATCCGCGCGGATGACTTACAGGGGATGATAAGGCACGAGAATCACCTCCTTGTCCTTATTAGCGACCATGAAATCGATGATGTAGTCTCTTGCGTATTCATGGTGCTCTGCACAGACTGCCAAGAAGCCCTCGTGCATGTAGTACGGGTCAGCGACACACATATAAGGTGTTTGCTCAATCCCGATGATGTAGTTCATGTACAAGGCATAAAGGCGGACAAATGTAAAATATAGCTTCTTCGAGTGAAACATGTCGAAATTGTAATCGAATTGAAGGAAGAACTTGTCCGTGGGGCATGAGTGGACGTACGACCTTTGCCGCGGCATGTTAACCACATAGAGTGGGTATTCTGGATTTTTCGAGGCGATGAGGCTGTTCTCTCTCTACAGCACATCGTCATGAAATCTCCATAGATTGCCGTGTGTGGCCTCTAATGCTGCCTTAGGTAGGATTGGTTCACCGACGACATGCCATTTTGCCGCATCGGGGATAGGTATACGGTCTTGAACCCGAGGCTGCTGAGGCGGCTGGATCATAGAAGCAGCTTTGTTGCCTTTCCTCCATCTCTTCCTATGCTTCTTTCCTACTAGAAGTTCGTCTACAATATGTTCAGCCTCCGGAGGCGGCAATTCATGCACTGACTCATGACGCTCAAACCCCGAGTACTAATCATAGGCGCCAGTATTGAGATACTATTCAGTGTTATCGTCATCCTCATCCTCATCTATGGCGACGTGATCAGCGACTAATGGAGCCTCTTCCTCACCCCGTCTGCTATCACCCAACACGACATCCGACGCTAATTGGGTAGGTGGGGTGTTGATGTTCATACCTTGCTGAGGCTGCGTGCTCGTGGGTGTGCTCCCAGCCGCCTCCAGACGAAGCAGACTCTTTGGCCTCAACAGGACCCACCCATTGCAACCACCAAGCCTCTATGGGGTCTCGTCGTCATCCCCCTAGTACCGTAGGAGCCAAATTCTTGTGGCCCAGTTTGACACTGACCACGAAAACCTTGAAGACGTTAGGGGAGATTAGCCGGCTGTGGAACAATGGTTCCTTCGGCTTCATTATCATCGCCTTCCCCATGTCCACCTTCTGGTCACCGATGGTGTACAATATGGTGCACAGGGTTACATTGGCCTGCAAAGACATGTCTGCGACGTTAGACATCCGAAAGGCGATGGAAACGGGAGATTATACATTTATTGAAGACGGCTGGTGTGACAGATACCCTGAGGGCATCGAGCTCAGCCAAAGATGAAGCACCATCGAGCACGTCCAAGACGGAGGACGGGCTGCTATGAGTAGGTGTGGGAGCCGGTGCAAGAGCCGGTGCGGAGCAGGTGCAGGTGCTGGTGCAACGCTAGTCGAGCTGCTCCCGAAGAAATCGGCAAGGGGAAAATCCGTTGCATTTTTTTCTGGATTTTGCCCGCTCCAATTGAAAACAGCCGGAACCAAGGCACTAGACATTAGGGATGAAAACGGAAATAGGCATTTGTTTTCACATTTTTTTGCAGAAGCGGAAACGAATACAGAAACCCTGGAAATGAATACAGAAATAGATACTACCGAAAACGAACACGGAGCGAATACAAAGCGGATACAGAAACAGAAATAGGCATTGATCAGAACTTAAAAACCCCTTGAATCATAGAGAAATACACACAAAAGCAAACAAATTCAATGAGTTGTTAACATGGCTACAAAATAATATCATTATGTTAGCAACTTAGCGTAGTATTGTAGTAGTACAGGACAATTCCGTATAGGGTCAAGCTGAGTACATGTGTGGTAGTAGAAGTTGGGCCTTAGATCCATTCTACTAATTGTGTCATTGTGTTCTCTTTGGTGGTTGGGCTACAAAGCAGCTATAGGTCTATAGTAAAAATAGAAATTCCATATTCACAAAAACGGAAAGTTCCATTTCCATACATGTTCCATCGGAAAACACCGCTCCGTTTTTGTCTCCGTTTCCGCATAAAAATTCCATTTCCACTTCCGTTTTGCAAATTTCCATTTCCGTTTTCATATTTCCTCTCCATTTCCATTTTTCGTCTGGAAAAATGGAAAGTTTCCACTCCATTTCCATCCCTACTAGACATATATGCAATCACCTGTCTTGCGGCAGCTATAGCTGTTGCGACTGTCTCAACTGATTTCTTCTCAACCGCAATCTCAACCTTCTTGTTGATGTTTTCTTCAGTTAATCATCATCTTTCCTTTCTCTCCTTCAAGGTCCCATGGTAGTACTTCTTCCACATGGCGCCGTCTCCGACACTGTGCATGCGTCCATACGACGGCTAGTGTCCACCGGGAGTCGTTTCAATATGTTCAATGCCCGGTTGAATGGGGTGTCCCACTTGGGCCTCGCCAACGCCTCAGATGGTGAGTCGCTTTCGGGCGCAATCCTGTGCTGCTCTCTCTGCAAAAGGAACAAGGATCGTTTACAAATATGACTTAACATGCGGTCGAATTGATCAAAAACTAAAATTACCAGGAGTCTCATGAACTCCGTGGTGATCGGGTCTGTCTTCAAAACCTTCTTGACTAAGTCCCAATGGTGTCGTGCCCTGAGGACGTCACGCTCTTGTAGGACGGTGAAGTCGGCCAAGGGGTCTGGGATGCCCAACGTTTTGCGTTCCACGGCCTCCTTGGCCCATATGGACCTCTTCCCGCCGTAACCACGGCTTCCGAGGTGGTGGCGCCCCATGTTCCTCTGTTGAAGCCCCTTCATGTACTTCAACTTCTTTTTGGCAGCTTCGGCCTCGCAAGCCGCCTTGAATATTTCAAACTGCTCTTTCATTATTGTCGGATTATCCTTTACAATCTCGAAGTAGGTTTCCTTTTTGTTGACGATCCGCGGTTTCACCATTCCTTTCCAGGCGGCCAACGCGTCGCTAAACTTGGTCATGGCGTGTTTGTTTATCTTCTTCATTACCGGTTCCTTATTTGGATTTTTATATTCCTTTTCATCCCGGCACGGGAACAAGAATATCTAGTGCAACTTCTTTTGGAGGGAGAGCCTCATATTATCTATCTTCTTTAGTTTCTCATCGTTGATGGTGGCGGTTGTCTGTACGATGCAACCTATTCGATTACCGTAGCACGATCACGCTTCCTCGGGCGCCGTTGGCTCAAAAATGTTGTCGTTCATCTCCGTGACCACCAGTCTACTAGTCATGAGCTGGTTTAGGTACCGTGGCCTCTTTGCTTTCGGTTCTATACTGGCCCCGCCAGTCTCGACGCCGGTCTCAGTCTCGGCGCTGGTCTCAGTCTCGGCGCTGGTCTCAGTCTCAGCGCCGGTCTGCATGTCGATCTTAGTCCCTGATGTGACAGGTGGGCCCAACAACAACATCCGTTGATCGTCAGCAAGGCTCAAAAATTTGTCTGCCGCCAGGTAGACATTGTCGCAATCACCAAAACCCCGTCCTTCATCATTGCTAGCCATGTTTCCTACAATTAAATCTAGTCAATTAATCTAGCCTTAAAAAATGAATAATGACATAAGAAAAGGCCTATCTTTTGCACGAATGTTGACTCCTTCCCGGTGCAGCAAATCCCGGGCACTCAATATGTCCTAGTTTGTAGCACAAGTCATGCTGGAATTCACGAAAATTTTTGGCATGACCTTTGCTAAAAAGTGGATAAATCAAGCACCGGAAATTTGCTGGAATGGAAATGAATCAACATTCTAGCAAAACATAGGCCACTCGGCTTCATTCCCTGGAAACAACAAAAGGCCACTTGGGCACAATCGAACCACTTCTATGTTGCATATAACAAGACCACTTAAGAATATGTACATGAGAAACTACAACAGTAGATAAACATGAGCAAACACAATTGAGGAATTTGCATATATCATGACCACTTCAAATTTGCATCTCCTAGTGTTTGACACTTCAAGAAAATATACACAAATCTCATGCTCTCTCAAACTCAATTCAAAAACTAAATATAGATTATATTTAGTTAACTACTGAACTAAATTTTACTCTAAACTAAACCCTACTGCCCTAATTAAACATCTAGTTAAACAAACTCAATTCAAAAACTAAACCCTACTGAACTAATTAACATCTACATTATCTACTACTTAACATCTATTATTACCCTAACTAAGAAAACATCTACTATTAACTCTACTGCCCTAGTTAACTAGTACCACCACTACTACTAATTAACATCTAGTAGTACTACTACTAAAAAACATTATCTATGAATCCTACTACGAATTAACATCTACTACTACTGCTAATTAACATGGCACGAAGGAAATGCAGAGAGACAGAGGAGGGTGGGGGCTTACAGATAGGGGAGAGATGGTGGTGGGGAGGTGGTCAGCAACAGAGGCAGGGGAGGG
>NC_057812.1:611524042-611671492 GCF_018294505.1 Triticum aestivum
AAGTAGCGGTGAGGTCGAGGGCGGAGACAGAGGTTGAGGGCGGGCTCAGGCGGTGACGGTGAGGTTGAGGGTGGCCTCGGGGGGTGATGGTGAGGTTGTGGGCGTCGACGTCGGCAGGAGACGGCGGCGAGGTGGGGCGACGACGAATTGGGGAGACGGCGGCGAAGTGAGGCGAGGGATTTGGGGGAGAAGTGGTGGCCAGGGGGAGGGAAACCGCTGGTTAAGTCAAACATAGCGGTAGTGTGTTACAAAAAACACGCTACTGCTATGTCTTTTCTCTTTTTTTTTTCCTTTTTCATTTATTTTTCTTTACATTTATTTTTTTCCTTTATCCCTTTTCTATTTCTTTCATTTTCATATGCTTTTCATTTCATTTTATTTTCATTAGCAATAGCGCCTTTCCACGTAAATGCGCTGCTTCAACAATATTAGCGGTAGGACTGATTCTTTAAGACCGCTACTACTATGTGTAGCCTATCGACTTAGTAGTGGGCATTTTAGTAGTAGCGCTTTTACCTCTAGACGCGCTACTGCTATATATGTATCTGTAGTGTTGTTATCCTGCACGCGCTACTGCTATGTAGCACTAGCACGCTTTTTTAACAAGCTCTACTGCTAAAATTTTGTGTATAAGGTTTTCCCTAGTAGTGGTTTTCCAGATAAAAAGTGTGTGTGATGGACAGCCTACGCCACATAGTTTCTTCTAGGCATCATGTGTGATGCATTCAATGATGCAAATGATAAAATTATCAATGCGAGGAAATCGTTAACTGGTACATGTTCGCTCGGCTTGGGAGTAATGATTAATCGGTGAATCGGCCTATTAACTGGATTAATCGATCAACCATTAATCGGTGGAATTTTGAACTCAATAGGTGTCCATAGGAGACCGTGGTGGTCCGTCTAGGGGAAGAAGCTAGGGGGCCAGGCTGGTCCAAGGGCATGGTAGTGTCCGTCAGGAGACCGCGATGGGTGGTGGCGTTGGCACTCATGGTCTACACAAGCGACGACACTGGGCCGATTCTGGTCCACCTAGGGGAAGAAGCTTCAAGGAGGTCCGCGTAGGGAAGTAGTGGGAGAGGGGGGGTTGTGGAAGCCGCATGATGTAGACACATAGAGGGGAGGTGGAGGGAGCCACACGAGCATATGAAAGGCGACGATTGCGGGAGGTGGTAGGTCGTAGGGTAGGAGGGGAAGAAGTAGCGTAGAGGGGGGAGAAGAAGTGGCTATAGGCATGGGAGGAGGGGAAGCAGTGGCACACTAATGAGGAGCTGCCAACTACCATCTAGGTCGGGTGGGGGGTGAGAGGATAGGGTGGGGGAGGGAGAAGGGCCAAACTTCTTATTTAGGAGTGGGAGGTGGCTGGGAAGGGTTATAGGTCAAATAATTGAGCTTTCTTTGCCCACTAGTTGATGGGCTAGCAGCGATAATCGGTCTGACAGGACAATTAATCGACCTGGCAAGTTAATGCAACAAATAAGTGTTATTTGAGTCGGCCACCCTATGAGTAGCGATTAACTGGCATGTTCACATATTAATCGAATGAATTCTTGAACAACGAAAACTATTAATATCGTCTGAAATGACAACACTATCACATACGATATGATGGAGAAAATTGTGTGCAATGTACGTACGAACAAAAACATTTGGGATTCACTATGTGTGGTGTACATACGAACGGAAATGTTTGTCTGGGATTCAGTGTGCGGGATGTACATACGGACAGAAATGATTAGGCCTGTATAATTGTATGCGATGGCTCGCCGATCGCACACGAGCTCTTTTTACCTCGCGTGTGTGACCAGAGGACCTATCACCGACGGTTTTTGGGTCGTGTGGGAAAGATCCCCCTATCGCACACACATGCAAGGCAACTATTTTAAATGCCTCACAGAAAGGGGTTAAAACCGTTTGTATAGCAGGTCGTTGCACTAGTGTCATTGAAATATTATTGTAGTGGGGGTTCTTGGGGCGCTTTGCTGGAATCATTGGTCTCAAAGAAGTGCCTTCACAAGAATTAAAACGCAGGCATGGAAGGAAGGACATTAAGAGCCTCATTTGCTCAAAAGAATTTAACTTTGATATGCTAATCGCTAACAAATTGACTTGGCCCGAGTTGGCTAAAACGTATATGTTAGCTATTTCTTTTAAATGGGTGGATACCTAATTAAATTGATAGATGGAAATGAGTTTCCTTTCCGATCAAAATTATCTCATTGATTCCCACATGAACTATACAAAATATTCCAATATAAGTAAAGCGCCGACAAGTTGGGTAAACATTGACCGGGCAGTTTGAGAATATTTACGGTGGAACATTTGTACACTAAAATATGGGCAGAGTGCACAAGGCGAGCCAAGGACATCCCTCACAAAATAGCAGATAAAATGTTACAAAGGACATCTAAAAATCAAGTGATCAACAACATGCTCTCAAAGATCAAAATGCATACACACAGGCTTGCCTAGCTAGCCTTTTTCACAATCTCTTTAGTAACTTGGAGTCTACCTCTAGTACAGCGAAAAGCAAGGGAATGTGTGAAATCCACAAAGTCCAGCACGCCCACGTGGCTAGTACCATCATCCAAGAAAGAAGATGGGGTGGAAAAAATTGATTCCTTGGTTACATTGACTGAAAGAATATCATCACTCATTTATAAACCCTATACTCATTTCTAGAAAAATCGCATGTTTACAAAAACTGAAGTACAAAAAAGTTGTCCTCTAACTTGTAAGCTTTCTTATCATTCTAAATCCTCTCTATATGAGATATTGACACCTTGATATGTTTTTAACAATTAGTACTTGTGATGTACTTATATTTCTGGAAGTTGTGATGTTATGATCAACTTTATACTCTCTATTCAATATACTGATTAATTAGTACTCTACATTTTGTTATCATATCTATAAGCTATGTGTCAAAAACAATGCATCATATTTTTACAATGCATTTTATTTGAAACATGAATAACCAATATGGAAATCCAAGGCACGCCCAAAAGAGCTCTCTCGGTCGGCAGAGCCCTGACCTAGGCTACGAATCACAGTTCCTTCTCTTCCATAGAATCCCATTCCTGAAGAACTTGGCATTCCTTCTTGTCCATAGGTTCAAAAGAGCAATGATAAGAACAAAGGAGAAACTTTTCCCTGGAAATATGGCGGGATGTGTTAATGATGAACCAACCAAAGATGATACAAGATGGGGGCCAAATGGTGGATTGGCGAAGGTAGGCCGGAGGGGATCGCGGACCATGCCACTAGACCTAAAAGCTGGGGGAAACAATGGCCATCTCGGGCTAGGGTCTTTGGAAACTATCATTAAGAAGTATTTTGTTAGACATGATTATAATCTGCTGCCACTCGGCTTAGTTTGGTTGTCTATTTTGCTTACCTAAACTTTTTTTTCACAACCTCTTTAGTAACTTCAAGGGAATGTATGACTTCCACAAAGTCCAACATGCGCACATCCCTAGTTCCACCATCCAAAATCGCTTCATGCATAGACTTAATTCTGAATGTTCAATATCACGCTTACCTCAAAAGATAAAAAGACCATAGAGTCACTCCTTTCACCAGAGGAAAGCAACTTCATTGTTTCGTCAGTCCTTGTATCTTAGCCGGGCCAAAAAATTACTACTTCAGAGAGCAAGAAAACTTTGCACCCATGCATTCCCTTATCTTCCTTATCTTTACTGGTCATGCAAGCACAAACAATTAGGCATTCATGGATGAAAATATGATTGGTACTAATATTTTTTCTCCAGAAAACTATGTCGTATTATGCATGCACAGACGTAATCGATGAAAATTATATTTAGAAACAAACAAAATATGGGTAGCAGACATTTTTGGGGTTCCGAAAAGGTATATCTATATGTTCTCTGCCATTGTTCTCATGACTGAATGTCAAGGAAAAAACAGTATGTTACAACATAAATAACCATGATTGTTTGTGCCCACATTCTGTTCAAGAAATAAAACTTGCTATAGCTAGTTAGTCAATTTTCAATTACTATATCTTCTTGACGCGGTGGATAACCAAGCCAATCACTCCCCAACTGTCTACCAGGTTTATCAAACTGATCCCCAAGAATGACCAGTATGAATGAGACTGCACTGGCGAAACAATTATTGTAGTGGGCATACTCGAGTCCACGGTACAACACCTGGATTATACATGGCCTTGTCTTATGCACCTCCTCAGATACCTGCCAGTTGATGTTGTACCTTTCAATGCCAAAAGCAAGTTTTGCTTAAGAACCGAGTTGCAAAGCTTTGTAGCTCAGGTGTGCTAGTCCCATGTGTCGCCCACCAATCAACGACAATTTGAAGTAATACAAGTTCAGAACTTAATTCCCTTCTTATAATATTAATGAAGGAACAATGATCATAGTGGATATCTTAGTATTTTGGAAGTCAAAGTGAAAGAAATGTGAGGGGAAGTTTCACGTAACTAAGAGCGGATAGGATCTACTTTACCTTGTGGTATCTCCATTATTTGCTGAAATGTTGAACCTGAACCAAAAGTACCCAATTTTCCTTTATATACTTCTATTTGTGTTTCCAATTTCCCTGGATCATAACACCCTTTTGCCATTCCATCTGCGCAAGCCACAATACCGCTCCTGACCTTAGGATCATCATGTGAAGGATCTTCATAGAAGACCCGATGGTTTAGCATATGACTACCGGCATTCTGGGAACGGGGGTCCCCAGACTTGCCTGCCTGCGGCCTGCGGCGTGGCTCAAGTGGGGGCCCAGTGCGGCCCACCTTCATCAGCTCAAGCTCAAGACGCTCGCGAGGGGCCATGCCTCGCGGGGCGGACGATAGAAAGCTTCCTCAGAGGCAGCCTCGTCAGGTAGGCTCGCGAGGAGGCGGAGAGATCAAGGCAGGGGTACCTCGCGAGGAGCCCGTGACGCAAGCCATGACAATCAAGACCAGGCAGGCGCCAGGCGAGCGCCAACCTGCGCAGTGTCCTTGTTTCCCCTTTGGTGCAAAGGGGGCAAACACATGCCAAGGCATCGGGCAAAGGTTACCATTCCGGTGCAACGAGACCAAGACCAGCAGAGCGGTAGGACGAAGGTCACCGTGGAGCCCAAGACGGCGTCATCACCAGTACTTTTGGCAGCCGAAGACCACCTTTGGTCAGGATAACTTGTACTAGATGTTCCCCTTCAAAATGTCCAATTGTTGGCGCCCTTCCCGCTCATTATTTGGGGAGAGGCCCAGGGCCTCTATAAATAGAGCTAGCCACCACAGAGTAGAGACATGGAGAAGATGGCTAGAGATTTGGTAGAACCCTAGCAGAGAGGGAGAGAGAGGCGACTGAACTCACCCTAGCAGTTCATCGCACCAGCCCAAGAACACCTCTCGCGAGGCTGTTCTTCCCCTGTACTGTTCATCATCAGCCCCTGAGGCAATCCACCACACCACACACTAGAGTAGGGTATTACACCACAACGGGGGCCCGAACCAGTATAAACCTTGTGTCCCGTGTGTTGTTCATTGTTTCCAGTTTAGATCACGCGAGGAGATTGGACGTAGATCGGTAGGGGAGAGATCTCCGCGCGCACCCCAGTGTTCGAACCTCAAGGGTCTGCCGGAACCTGAAATCCGACATTTGGCGCACCAGGTAGGGGTGCGCTGGAATCCTTCCTCCTCCGCATCGCATTCCGTCGCCTCGCCATTCAGATGTCAAGCGACCCGGCTGCCAACGCCGACCACTGGGCTGTGTAGCCCGCCCACGCCGTGTCACCGGCCTAGGGTGACCTCAACCTTGCGCCTCAGGCAGCCTGCGCTCTGCAGGGTGCTGCGGGGCGTGGGCGACGCGGCCAGACGCTGCCTTCCCTCACACCATGGCAGGTGCGGGCCGCAGCAAGGGCCTCAAACCACGCCGCGGCCACGGCGCCGTACACCCGACGGGAGCAAGCAAACTCCAGGGCCGCGCTCACGGTAGCCCGAGGGCTGCTATGGTGTCGCCGAGCTCCTGGACGCCGCCGCCTCAGGGACACCTCCTTTCTGCGTCCAGCTGCCACCTCAGACCCAAGGCGGGCTGTATGGCAGTGTCGTGCACGCGCACACAACTTCCGGCGGACTCCAGGGCCCATTCAGCGTTAACACCCCCGTCGACACTGAGCGACAAGTCGCGCCGGCCTCTTCTCAGGCCAGCGAAGGGGTGCCCGCCATGGCCTTCGGCTTCGGCGGACCGCTGCGCCATCACCCCCAAGACGGCGCTCCAAGCCAGGCTGCGTGGCATGCGGGGCGCTACGGCGAGGCGCACGGGGCGATGGCCCCAGAAGCTTACGTGCCCCGCATGGTGGATCAGGAGTGCGCACTGGAAGAAGATCATGGCTCATTCCTCGGGCCAGGCTGGGGCGAGGAGACGCTTGGGGCTGAGCTCTTTCAGGAACCACAAGAGAGCCTCGACGGCCGCACCGGCGGTGGCAATTATCAGGTACCACTCATCCCTCAGGAGCAAGCTTATGCTAACCATGGGTCGCGGGAGATACAGGTCACCGCGGCAGGTGGATGCCCCAATTCTGCAGCCTCACACCCCTCAGGAGAAGGGCGTAGGGGGCTGCAGGAGAGGGGCCGAGATTCGGGTTCGTCCCCGCGGCGGTCGGAGCAAGGTGTTCTCAGGAGGTAGGCCCCCTGTCGGGGAGGTGCCCCAAAGCCTGCCCCCGCCAGGGGACCCGTGGTCATCGGGGGAACCGCTGGAGACCACTCTGCCCCATTGGCGTTGTCCTGGTTTCCGGTCGCCGTCGATGGCGGCAGAGTGAGGCGCAAGGCGGGGCCCTCATCTGGCGATATGAAGCAAGGCCGGTACCTGTGAAGAAGGCCCAGTGCCTGTGAACCTCGCCGCCCGTGACACTCTCACGTAATAATGAGTGGGGTTGTACACGCCTCGGAGTCTCCGGAGAGCCGCCCTCGGGCCTCGGGGGCTCCCGCCCACGCCCAGTGGCAGCACTTAGCTCCGCGCTGGTGAGAAGACGTCAAAGACTAGACTAGGTGCCGGACGCGGCCTTTTGCTTTTGCCTTCCCTTGTTGACAAGTTCTTCGATTTGGATTTAAGTTGGATTTGAGCTCGATGCTTGCGTGTGTTTGGGGGAAGGGGTGTTTAGTCTCGTTCGAGCAATATCTCGCATTCTAGTTTCGGCTTTGCGTCCAAAGTCAGCATCGGCTGCCCCCTCGCGAGCCCCTCGCGAGCCGGGCTGGGCCAGGCACGTTTACAACCAGGACTGCTATTACCGCACCCTTTCCGGAGGTTTTCGTCGCAGAATCTACAAGTTAATCAGAATACACCCAAGGTGCAGCGGCCCCCGCAGGCCCGCTCGGGACTCGTCGGGGTCGGAAGGTACACAAGTCAGCTGACCCATCACCGGGCTAGCGGCTAAGTTCACACGCAACATTATGCTTACCAAGGTACTAATTGCAAACCTTTACATGAGGGGCTTCCCCTCCCAAAATGCTCTTACATCCTTCAGGGCCAAGCCCGAACCTTCTTCGTGCAGGTTAAACAGCAGTGACATGCGGTTGCTACGCCTTGAGCTTGCGTTGGTTTTCCCCGAAGAGGAAGGGATGATGCAGCAGAGTAGCATAAGTATTTCCCTCAGTTTTTGAGAACCAAGGTATCAATCCAGTAGGAGCCCACGCTCAAGTCCCTCGTACCTGCACAAAGCGATAGCTACTCGCAACCAACGCGATTAGGGGTCGTCAAGCCCTTCACGGTCACTTACGAGAGTGAGATCTGACAGATATAATATTTTTGGTATTTTTGGTATAAAGATGCAAAGTAAAAAGTAAAAGCAAAGTAAAAAAGCAAAGCAAGATTAAAGTAATGGAGATTGATATGATAAGAATAGACCCAGGGGCCATAGGTTTCACTAGTGGCTTCTCTCAAGAGCATAAGTATTCTACGGTGGGTGAACAAATTACTGTTGAGCAATTGACAGAATTGAGCATAGTTATGAGAATATCTAGCCATGATCATGTATATAGGCATCACGTCCGTGACAAGTAGATCGAAATGATTCTGCATCTACTACTATTACTCCACTCATCGACCGCTATCCAGCATGCATCTAGAGTATTATGTTAAAAACAGAGTAACGCCTTCAGCAAGATGACATGATGTAGAGAGATAAATTAATGCAATATGAAATAAACCCCATCTTGTTATCCTCGATGGCAACGATACAATACGTGCCTTGCTGCCCCTTCTGTCACTGGGTAAGGACACCGCAAGATCGAACCCAAAGCTAAGCACTTCTCCCATGGCAAGAACTACCAACCTAGTTGGCCAAACCAAACGGATAATTCGAAGAGACTTGCAAAGATAACCAATCATACATAATAGAATTCAGAGAAGATTCAAATATTATTCATAGATAAACTTGATCATAAACCCACAATTCATCGGTCTCAACAAACACACCGCAAAAAGAAGATCACATCGAATAGATCTCCACAAGAGAGGGGGAGAACTTTGTATTGAGATTCAAAGAGAGAGAAGAAGCCATCTAGCTACTAACTATGGACCTGAAGGTCTAAGGTAAACTACTCACACTTCATCGGAGAGGCTATGATGATGTAGAAGCCCTTCGTGATGACAACCCACTTCCGGCGGAGCTCCGGAATAGGCCCTGAGATGGGATCTCGTGGATACAGAAAGTTGCGGCGGTGGAATTAGGTTTTTGGATCCTGTTCTGATCGTTTGGGGGTACGTGTGTATATATAGGAGGAAGAAGTACGCCGGAGGAGCAACGAGGGGCCCATGAGGCAGGGGGGCGCGCCCTGGGGGGGTGCATCCCCCACCCTCGTGACCGCCTCTTTTGTTCCTTGGAGCAGGGTCCAAGTCTCCTGGATCACGTTCGGTGAGAAAATCACGTTCCCGAAGATTTTATTCCATTTGGACTCCGTTTGATATTCCGTTTATCTGAAACACTGAAATAGGCAAAAAACAACAATTCTGGGCTGGGCCTCCGGTTAATAGGTTAGTCCTAAAAATAATATAAAAGTGGAAAATAAAGCCCAATATAGTCCAAAACAGTAGATAATATAGCATGGAGCAATCAAAAATTATAGATACGTTGGAGACGTATCAGGCATCCCCAAGCTTAATTCCTGCTCGTCCTCGAGTAGGTAAATGACAAAAAGAGAATTTTTGATGCGGAGTGCTACTTGGCATAATTTCAATGCAAATCTTCTTAATTGTGGTATGAATATTCATATTAGAAAGATTGAAGACAAAAGTTTATATTGACATAAAAAATAATAATAGTTCAAACATACTAACAAAGCAATTATGTCTTCTCAAAATAACATTGCCAAAGAAAGTTATCCCTACAAAATAATATAGTCTGGCTATGCTCCATCTTCACCACACAAAGTATTTAAATCATGCACAACCCCGATGACAAGCCAAGCAATTGTTTCATACTCTAACTTTTTCAAAACTTTTTCAATCTTCATGCAATACATGAGTGTGAGCCATGGATATAGCACTATAGGTGGAATAGAATGGTGGTTGTGGAGAAGACAAAAAGGAGAAGATGGTCTCACATCAACTAGGCGTATCAACATGCTATGGAGATGCCCATCAATAGATATCAATGTGAGTGAGTAGGGATTGCCATGCAATGGATGCACAAGAGCTATAAGTATATGAAAGCTCAAAAATAAACTAAGTGGGTGTGCATCCAACTTGCTTGCTCACGAAGACCTAGGGCAATTTTTGAGGAAGCCCATCATTGGAATATACAAGCCAAGTTCTATAATGTAAAATTCCCACTAGTATATGAAAGTGATAACATGAGAGACTCTCTACTATGAAGATCATGGTGCTACTTTGAAACACAAGTGTGGTAAAAGGATAGTAACATTGTCCCTTCTCTCTTTTTCTCTCATTTTTTTATTTGGGCCTTTTTTATGGCCTCCCCTTTTTTTATTTGGGCTTCTTTGGCCTCTTTTTTTATTTTATTTTTTGTCCGGAGTCTCATCCCGACTTATGGGGGAATCATAGTCTCCATCATTCTTTCCTCACTGGGACAATGCTCTAATAATGATGATGATCACACTTTTATTTTTCTTATAACTCAACAATTACAACTCGATACTTAGAACAAAATATGACTCTATGTGAATGCATCTGGCGGTGTACCGGGATATGCAATATGACAATGATGGAGTGTCTCATGATGAACTAGATGGTGGAAAGTTGCATGGAAATATATCTCGGAATGGCTATGGAAATGCCATAATAGGTAGGTATGGTGGCTGTTTTGAGGAAGGTATATGTTAGGTGTATGATACCGGCGAAAGGTGCGCGGTATTAGAGAGCCTAGCAAAGGTGGAAGGGTGAGAGTGCGTATAATCCATGGACTCAACATTAGTCATAAAGAACTCATATACTTATTGCAAAAATCTAGAAGTTATCAAAGCAAACTATTACACGCATGCTCCTAAGGGGATAGATTGGTAGGAAAAGACCATCGCTCGTCCCCGACTGCCACTCATAAGGAAGACAATCAATAAATAAATCATGCTCCGACTTCATCACATAACGGTTCACCATACGTGCATGCTACGGGAATCACAAACTCTAACACAAGTATTCTTTAAATTCACAACTACTCAACTAGCATGACTTTAATATTATCACCTCCATATCTCAAAACAATTATCATGCTTCAATCTTTTCTTAGTATTCAACACACTCAAAATAAAGTTTCACAAATCATGAATACTAAGCATATTATTATTAAGCAAATTACCATGCTATTAAGAGACTCTCAAAATAATTTAAGTGAAGCATGAGAGATCAATAGTTTCTTTAAAACAAATCCACCACCATGCTCTAAAAGATCTAAGTGAAGCACATAGAGAAAAATTATCTAGCTCAAAAGATATAAGTGAAGCACATAGAGCAAAACTACTACACTCAAAAGATATAAGTGAAGCACATAGAGTATTCTATCAAATTTTAATTCATGTATGGCTCTCTCAAAAGGTGTGTACAGAAAGGATGATTGTGGCATACTAAGACACAAAGACACAAATAATACAAGACGCTCCAAGCAAAACACATATCATGTTGGTGAATAAAAATATAGCTCCAAGTAAATTACCGATGGAAGTGGACGAAAGAGGGGATGCCTTCCGGGTCATCCCCAAGCTTTGACTTTTTGGTGTCCTTGGATTATCTTGGGGGTGCCATGGGCATCCCCAATCTTAGGCTCTTTCCACTCCTTGTTCCATGATCCATCAAAAGAATTCACCCAAAACTTGAAAACTTCACAACACAAAACTCAAAATAGAAAACTCGTGAGCTCCGTTAGCGAAAGAAAACAAAAGACCACTCCAAGGTACTGTAATGAACTCATTATTTTTTTATATTGGTGTTAAACCTAATTTATTCCAACTTCTCTATGGATTATAAACTATTTTACTAGCCATAGATTCATCAAAATAAGCAAACAACACACGAAAAACAGAATCTGTCAAAAACAGAACAGTCTGTAGTAATCTGTAGCTAGCGCAAGATCTGGAACCCCCAAAATTCTAAAATAAATTGCTGGACGTGAGGAATTGATCTATTAATCATATTAAAAAATAATTATCTAAATATCAATCTTAAAATAAAAATGAAAGCAGTTCTCGTGAGCGCTAAAGTTTCTGTTTTTTACTGCAAGTTCAACAAGACTTTCCCCAAGTCTTCCCAACGGTTCTACTTGGCACAAACACTAATTAAACACAAAAAACACAACAAAAACAGAGGATAAATAATTTATTTATTACTAAACAGGAGCAAAAGGCAAGGAATAAAAATAAAATTGGGTTGCCTCCCAACAAGCGCTATCGTTTAACGCCCCTAGCTAGGCATAAAAGCGAGGATAGATCTAGGTATTGCCATCTTTGGTAGGCAATCCATAAGTGGTTCTCATGATAGTTTAATATGGTAATTTTATTTTCTTTCTTGGAAAGTGTTCCATGCCCTTTTTTAATGTAAATTGAAATCTAATATTCCCTTCCTTCATATCAATAATCGCACCAACCGTTCTAAGGAAAGGTCTACCAAGAATAATAGGGCAAGAAGGATTGCAATCTATATCAAGAACAGTGAAATCTACGGGCACATAATTCCTATTTGCAACAATAAGAACATCATTAATCCTTCCCATAGGTTTCTTAATAGTGGAATCCGCAAGATGCAAGTTTAGAGAGCAATCATCAAAACTACGGGAATCTAGTAAATCACACAAAGTCTTGGGAATAGTAGAGACACTAGCACCAAAATCACACAAAGCATAAAACTCATGATCTTTAATTTTAATTTTAATAATTGGTTCCCACTCATCATAGAGTTTTCTAGGGATAGAAACTCTCAACTCAAGTTTTTCTTCATAAGATTGCATCAAGGCATCAACAATATGTTCGATGAAGGCTTTATTTTGACTATAAGCATCTGGAGAATTTAGCACGGATTTCAACAAGGAAATACAATCAATTAAAGAGCAACTTTAATAATTAAATTCCTTGAAATCCAATATTGTGGGTTTAGCAACATCTATATTTTTTATTTCTTTCAATCCCACTTTCATCTATACAATCAATCTAGTAAATTCCTTGAAATCCAATATAGTGGGTTTAGCAACACTCCGAATTTTCAGAACGCCTTCTAGGTAAAGGAAGATCATATTCAGTTTCATCAAGATTCATATTGCAAAATAAAGATTTAATAGGGGACACATCAATAACTTTTAGATCTTAATCTTGATTTTCATAGGAATCCGGTTTAGCAGCCATCTTATTAACTAAGGTGGCTTGCATATCCGAAATTTCAGCAGTCATCTTTTCTAGACGAGCAATTTGGGATCTTATACCCTCAAATTATTTAGACATATCATCAAGCTCTTTATTCATATAACTCATAAAACTTTTTTGTTCCTTAAGCTCGTTTCTAAAGAAATTATTATGCTCAAATTTCAAAACCATAAACTTCCTAACATTGGTTTCGATCTCCTCTAACCTTTTAAGGTGAAGAACACCAAATATCGGTTGAGCCATCGCGACAACCAAGCAAACTAACACACAAGCAAACAAAAGAAAATGGGCAAAAAGAGGCAAATAGAGAGGGAGGATAGGGAGAGAGAGGGCGAATAAAACGGCAAGGGTGAATTGGAGGGAGAGGAAAACGAGAGGCAAATGGCAAATAATGTAATACGAGAGATAAGGATTGTGATGGGTACTTGGTATGTTGACTTTTTGCGTAGACTCCCCGGCAACGGCGCCAGAAATCCTTCTTGCTACTGCTTGAGCTTGCGTTGGTTTTCCCGAAGAGGAAGGGATGACGCAGTAGAGTAGCGTAAGTATTTCCCTCAGTTTTTGAGAACCAAGGTATCAATCCAGTAGGAGCCCACGCTCAAGTCCCTCGTACCTACACAAAGCGATAGCTACTCGCAACCAACGCGATTAGGGGTTGTCAAGCCCTTCACGGTCACTTACGAGAGTGAGATCTGATAGATATAATATTTTTGGTATTTTTGGTATAAAGATGCAAAGTAAAAAGTAAAAGCAAAGTAAAAAAGCAAAGCAAGATTAAAGTAATGGAGATTGATATGATGAGAATAGACCCGGGGGCCATATGTTTCACTAGTGGCTTCTCTCAAGAGCATAAGTATTCTACGGTGGGTGAACAAATTACTGTTGAGCAATTGACAGAATTGAGCATAGTTATGAGAATATCTAGGCATGATCATGTACATAGGCATCACGTCCGTGACAAGTAGATCGAAACGATTCTGCATCTACTACTATTACTCCACTCATCGACTGCTATCCAGCATGCATCTAGAGTATTAACTTAAAAACAGAGTAATGCCTTAATCAAGATGACATGATGTAGAGAGATAAATTCATGCAATATGAAATAAACCCCATCTTGTTATCCTGGATGGCAACGATACAATACGTGCCTTGCCGCCCCTTCTGTCACTGGGTAAGGACACCGCAAGATCGAACACAAAGGTAAGCACTTCTCCCATGGCAAGAACAACCAATCTAGTTGGCCAAACCAAACGGATAATTCGAAGAGACTTGCAAAGATAACCAATCATACATAAAAGAATTCAGAGAAGATTCAAATATTATTCATAGATAAACTTGATCATAAACCCACAATTCATTGGTCTCAACAAACACACCGCAAAAATAAGATTACATCAAATAGATCTCCACAAGAGAGGGGGAGAACTTTGTATTGAGATTCAAAGAGAGAGAAGAAGCCATCTAGCTACTAACTATGGACCCGAAGGTCTGAGGTAAACTACTCACACTTCATCGGAGAGGCTATGATGATGTAGAAGCCCTCTGTGATGACAACCCTCTTCCGGCGGAGCTCCGGAACAGGCCCCGAGATGGGATCTTGTGGATACAGAAAGTTGCGTTGGTGGAATTAGGTTTTTGGCTCCTGTTCTGATCGTTTAGGGGTACATGTGTATATATAAGAGGAAGAAGTACGCCGGAGGAGCAATGAGGGGCCCATGAGGCAGGGGGCGCGCCCTAGGGGGGGGGGCACCCTCGTGACCGCCTCTTTTGTTGCTTGGAGCAGGGTCCAAGTCTCCTGGATCACGTTCGGTGAGAAAATCACGTTCCCAAAGATTTTATTCCGTTTGGACTCCGTTTGATATTCCGTTTATCCGAAACAGTGAAATAGGCAAAAAATAGCAATTCTGGGCTGGGCCTCCGGTTAATAGGTTAGTCCCAAAAATAATATAAAGGTGGAAAATAAAGCCCAATATAGTCCAAAACAGTAGATAATATAGCATGGAGCAATCAAAAATTATAGATATGTTGGAGACGTATCAGTGGTTAGTCGGACATATCACTCACCGCATCTTCTTGGACATCCTCGGAGGCATGACTGGCATCGTCGACATTGCCGCCGCCGCCAGCATCTCCATCAGCGGCAAGCCCGTCCACAACGCAGCCTTCACTGGCGCCCACGACCACGTCGTCGTCATCAGACGCAAAGGCCCTGACGAGGGCGTCCACGTTGTGCTCCACCCACCGCGCCAGGTCGCCCCGGACAGCAATGGGCATGGCTGCGATGGTAGCGTCAAAGTCGAAGTGGGGGTCCCTGTCCTGCAGATGGCTGAAGACGCGGGAGAAGGAACGCCTGAGCAAGGCTCAGCTCCTCTCTTCAACAAGCTAACGGGACCTCTCGGATCGGTTCTCCAGAAGCGTCACCACATCGGTGAAAAATTGGAGGTTGCTGGCGTAGTTGACCTCGTGCGGCTCCTTAGCGGCAGCCTCACAGAGCGTTTGAAGCATGGGGGCATGCACATGCTCCAGAACCCGCCGCTGACGGATCTCATCCTCATTCTGCTGCGCGATGGCCCCGGCGTCATCAACCCTCTGTTGGAGAAGAAGCTGATCGGCCCGGGAAGAGGACAGCTCCGCCTGCACCGCGCTGAGGGTGGCTGCGGAGGAGTCTGCACGCCGCGTCACTTCGGGCAGTTTAGCCCTGAGGGCTACGGTCCTGCCCTCAGCCTCGGCCTTGATCAGCCCCAACCTTGTCTCGTATTCGCGCTCGAAGGCCGAGCGAGCTTACGCCACACGGCGATCGACTTCTTCCAGGGCCCGGGCTTCGCGCGCGGCAACGTCATCCTCCGCCCGGGCCACCAGGCGCTCCCTCGTCTCCAACCGCTCAAGGTCAAGGTTACGCTCGGCGGCCTCCAGCGTCAACGCCTCCTCGCGCTTTAGAAGCTCCGCTCGGTCAACAAAGGCCACCCCCATCGACTCAAGGGCCGCCTGGCGCTGTTCCACTTGCTGCTCTAGCGAGTTACTCCAGGCTTGGAGCTCCCGTGCACGCTCCTCCGCATCCTTGCGCCGTCGGTCTGCCTCCCGAGCCTCCTCAACATCCTGGGAGCAGGCCTCCCGTGAAGCTGCCAGCGACGCTTCAGCCTTCGCATTTTTGAGATCACATTGGTGACGCGCGAGGGCGATGGCTACCTTTAGTTTGCGCCTCTCCTCAGCAAGGCGCAAGCCTTCGGCCTCGAGGCGCGCATCCTCGTCAGCAAGCTCTGCCTTGATCCGGCTCACCGCATCCGCCGCCCTCCGGAGGAACTCTTCGTGAAGGGCGTGTCGCTCCCGGACGCGCCTGAGCACGTCATCTGCATCACCCTCTTCCACCAGAGCATGCGGAGGGCCCCGAGGCGGCAAGCCCCCTCCAGGCGCGGAGCTGGGGGCTTTCGCCTGAGCCATCGCCGAACGGACCTCTCCGGGAATCCGGCCTGGCATTGGTCCACCCACGGAGGAGGAGCCAAAGACAGACTTCATCCACTCGCCATCTATGATCAGAGGAGGAACACGGGGCGGGCCGGGTGTGCCCCAGGAGGACTCATGAAGAAAGGACAGCGGGCGCGCAGGCTCGAGGTGCCCTATGGAACGGACCACTCCATCAACTGGTCTGGCAGCAGGGGTGCCGCTCGAGCTCGGCGAGCCCAGGGCCAGCGGAGAAGGCGAAGCTTGGGGGGATGGCTCCCGGGCTGGCTCAGCGGGTTCCGCAGGGCAGGGCCTGAAAGGGCCACAATCAGTCGCAGGGATAGCAAAGTAAATGAGCAAGGAAAGAAGAAGACTTACTCGTCCATGGCAAAGTACTTCCTCCGCTTCAACAAGCGGCAAGGGCGGTCGTTGCCACCCAAGGCCTCCTTCCTCTTGCGGAGGGCCTCGAAGTCTATGCGGAACCGACCTAAGCGCCCAGCACAGGGGTCGGCCCCTGGTGTGGAAGAAGCGTCAAGATGATCAGCGCTAAAGGAGTCAGCCTGGGGGGCGCCGTCAGGCGTCGCCTCGCGAGGAAAGGCTGGGGGCTCGGGAGCCCCGGCCTCAGGAATCACAGGCCGCAACTCCGCACCTGCCGCCGCTCCAGGGCGGGCCTTGGGAGACGCCGCCTTCGAGGCTTCTCGCGGCATCAGCACCTCGACATCGGGCGCCTCAAGTCTCGCCGGTTCTCGTCTCCCTGCCCTGTCGCCCGAGGAAGGACCGCTGTGGGCGGCAGGAGAAGCAACCATGGTGGCTGGGTTCTCGCGGGGCCCCATGAGGCCAGCCGGGCGCAGTCCCCACTCGTCGAAGCTGGGCATCTGCCTCACAAAATCGGCCCTGCCGGAGCAAAGATACAAGAGGACACCATTACTCCGAAGGCTGCCTAGGGAAGGATCGCCGGTCAAGACCTTGAGCACCGTCCGCAACACTTCAGGCGCCAAGTCCTCCTCCCGAAGCCGCATGCGGTCTCTATGCCCCGCAAAGTCCCACATCCGGCGAGAGTGGCGCTGAAGAGGAGCAATGCGACATTGGAGGAACTCCTTCACCACCTTGGGCGCTGTCACATTGAGCGCCCTCAAACTCTGGAAGCGGCGCCAGACGAAGGCAAGCCGGGGGCTCGCGAGCACCTCATGGTCCCAACCCTCATGAGGAACAGCAGGCGAGGTCGGGTGTGAGAGCAGAGGGTTGGGCACTCCAACGTCCACGTACAGCCACCGCTCTCTGAACCTGGCCTCAGGAGAAGGAAGGCTGAAGTCGATCCCTGAAGCGGCCGTCTCTGGCACGGCGAAGAAGCTCACGCACCCTGAGCACTGAGTGGGGTCGCTCAGGTGCAAGGAAAAGAAGTGGCGCAGGAGGGCCACGGAAGGAGGAATGCCTATCATCGCCTCGCAAACAAAAGCAAAGACAGCCAGAAGGTTAATGGACTCCGGCCCGAGGTGCATCATGCGGATCTGATAATGGGAGAGCACCGCGTTGAAGAAGGCGGAAAAGGGGGGACCAGACCCGCCCATAGGGCATCGGCGAAGAATCGGACCTCCATGATGATCCTATTAAGGGAGGCATGGGACGCAGGCCAGGCCGTGGTCCTGCCGCACTCATTGAAGATAGTTGCAAGGGCGGAGCGGACCTTGTCCAAAGCTTCTGGATTGAGTATGATCGACCGGGTGATGGCGGGGGTCGTCGCTGGAGGTGTGCGGGGCGAAGGCGCGGGCTTCTTTCCCCTTCCTTTCTTCGTCCGTGCCATGGCGGTGAGTAGTAGGAAGAACTCGAGCCGGATTGGCGGCGGAGGCTAGAGCTCAAAGAAGAAGGAAAGGTAGGAGGCAGCCAAGCAGCGGAAAGGAGGAACAACTGTGTGCAACTACGGGTCCGCTTAGCAGACGCCCACGTCCAATCAATCGCCACGTGGCGCCCAAGGCCGCAGTCTGTTGGGGACCGCGGCGCTTTGCGCTTGCCCCTTCGCTTCCCTGCTAGGCCAAGCCCGGGCGCGCCTTGGGCCCGGGGGCTACTGTCGGCATTCTGGGAATGGGGGTCCCCAGACTTGCCTGCCTGCGGCGTGGCTCAAGTGGGGGCCCAACGCGTCCTACCTTCATCAGCTCAAGCTCAAGACCCTCGCGGGGCGAACGACAGAGAGCTTCCTTAGAGCAGCCTCGTCAGGCAGACTCGCGAGGAGGCGGAGAGATCAAGGCAGGGGTACCTCGCGAGGAGCCCGTGACGCAAGCCATGATGATCGAGACCAGGCGGGCGCCAGGCGGGCGCGCGCCTGCGCAGTGTCCTTGTTTCCCTTTGGTGCAAAGGGGGCAAGCACAGGCCAAGGCATCGGACAAAGGTTACCATTTCGGTGCAACGAGACCAAGACCAGCAGAGCGGCAGGACGGAGGTCACCGTGGATCCCAAGACGACATCATCACCAGTACTTTTGGCAGCCGAAGACCACCTTTGGTCAGGATAACTTGTACTAGATGTTCCCCTTCAAAATGGCCAATTGTTGGTGCCCTTCCCGCTCAATTTTTGGGGAGAGGCCCAGGGCCTCTATAAATAGAGCTAGCCACCACAGAGTAGAGACATGGAGAAGACGACTAGAGATCTGGTAGAACCCAAGCAGAGAGGGAGAGAGAGGCGACTGAACTCACCCTAGCAGTTCATCGCACCAGCCCAAGAACACCTCTCGCGAGGCTGTTCTTCCCATGTACTGTTCATCATCAGCCCCTGAGGCAATCCAGCACACCACACACTGGAGTAGGGTATTACACCACAACGGTGGCCCGAACCAGTATAAACCTTGTGTCCCTTGTGTTGTTCGTTGTTTCCAGTTTAGATGATGTGAGGAGATTGGATGTAGATCGGTAGGGGAGAGATCTCCACGCACACCCCAGTGTTCGAACCTCAAGGGTCTGCCGGAACCTGAAATCCGATAATGACCAGCAGCATGAAGTGTGTTGTGCAAGTAAGAATACCATATCCAGGCAACTAAATCCCAATAAGGACCATGTTTATCTCCAAGATTGCACTTTGTCTTATAGTATCCATGGCATCATAATAGATACCCATTGGACAGTCCTCAGATTATAGTTTAAAGAACAAATTGACAATTGGTTTGTAACCTTCAATACATCACCAGCAACATACCAAAACACATCATATGTCTTTACTATGCTGCTGATATGCCTAAACAAACCTTGAGAAGCCCAAGTAGAAGAATCCCATTCAGGTGAGCTAAACATCTGCACTAGATTTCCCAGCTGCGTGCGGGCTGTCGTAGCTCCGGCGATGTTCAAGGTGGGTCGTTTGCTACGGGACGTCCGACGGGGGTGTCCCTCTCGTACAAAGCTGGCCTCTTTGGATGGTCTTGGGGTGCCTAGATGATGGGCGGCGGCCCTGGGGGTCGGAGGCGTGGCATTCGGGGGTGGAACCGATGTCTCAGGTGCGGGCTGGCAGCCATGGCTTCGTGGGGGGCTTGGCTGCGGGTGGTTGGCGGAGTGGGAGTGTGTCGGAGGGGTGTGAGCGCCAGGGTACATCACTTGCCCAATCCTTGTACTGTACGTCGGCGCCGTGGCCGTGGACATTGGATTCTTCTTGAAGGCTCCGTCGCGGTGCTCTAATACGTCTCTGTCATATCTATAATTTTGATTGTTCCATGCCAATATTCTACAACTTTCATATACTTTTGTCAACTTTTTATACTATTTTTGGGACTAACATATTGATCCAATGCCCAGTGCCAGTTCCTATCTGTTGCATGTTTTTTGTTTCAAGGAAAATCCATACCAAGCGGAGTCCAAACGGGATAAAAACTAATGGAGATTTTTTTTGGAATATATGTGATTTTTGAGAAGAAGAATCAACGCGAGACGATGCCCGAGGGGGCCACGAGGTAGGGGGGCGCGCCCCAAGGGGTCAGGCATGCCCTGGGCCCTCGTGGCCACCCTGTAAGGCAGTTGGTGCTCTTCTTTCGCCGCAAGAAAGCTAATATCCGAATAAAAATAGTGTTCAAATTTGAATCCAATCAGAGTTACGGATCTCCGGGAATATAAGAAACGGTGAAAGGCCAGATCTGGGATCGCAGAAACAGAGAGAGACAGAGAGACAGATCCAATCTCGGAGGGGCTCTCGCCCTTCCGCCACCATGGAGGCCATGGACCAAAGGGGAAACCCTTCTCCCATCTAGGGAGAAGGTCAAGGAAGAAGAAGAAGGAGGCACTCTCCCCCTCTCTTCCGGTGGCGTCGGAACGCCGCCGGGGCCATCATCGTGTGACGGTGATCTACACCAACACCTCTGTCATCTTCACCAACATCTTCATCACCTTCCCCCATCTATGTACAACGGTTCGCTCTCCCATAACCCGCTATACCCTCTACTTGAACATGGTGCCTTATGCTTCATATTATTATCCAATGATGTGTTGCCATCCTATGATGTCTGAGTAGATTTTCGTTGTCCTCTCGGTAATTGGTGAATTGCTATGATTGATTTAATTTTCTTGTGGTTACGTTGCTGTCCTTTCGTGCCCATCATATGAGCGCGTGCGTGGATCACACCATAGGGTTAGTTGTATGTTTATAGAACTATGTATTGGAGGTAAGAGTGACAGATACTTCAACCTATCATAGAAATTGATGCATACGGGATTGAAGGGGGACCAATATATCTTAATGCTATGGTTGAGTTTTACCTTAATGAACGTTAGTAGTTGCGGATGCTTGCTAATAGTTCCAATCATAAGCGCATAGAATTCCAAGTCAAGGATGACATGCTAGCAGTGGCCTCTCCCACATAAAACTTGTTATCGGTCTAGTAACATAGTGAATTGCTTAGGGACAATTTCGCAACTCCTACCACCACTTTTCCACACTCGCGATACTAACTTTATTGCTTCTTTACCTAAAACATCCCCTAGTTTTTATTTACGTGCTCTTTATATTCTTGCAAACCTATCCTGTTACACCTACAAAGTACTTCTAGTATCATACTTGTTCTAGGTAAAGCAAACATAAAGCGTGCATAGAGTTGTATCGGCGGTCGATAGAACTTGAGGGAATATTTGTTCTACCTTTAGGTCCTCATTGGTTCGATACTCTTAATAATCGAAATAGGCTACAATTGATCCCCTATACTTGTAGGTTATCAAGGCTTTTTTCCGGCGCCGTTGCCGGGGAGTTATAGCGTGGGTTAAATATTCTCGTGTGTGCTTGTTTGCTTTATCACTAAGTAATTTTTATTTACTATTCTAAGTTGTTCCGTATCTTTAGTTATGGATATGGAACACAAAATACCAAAAACATTAGTGGTACCGACTGAATCAATGGTTGAAGAACCATTCAAAGTCTATCACACTCCTCAAGCTTTTTACTTGGATCATCTTCGATCCCTATGTGCTCGTGCTGAAACCCCAACTAGCTTAGTTGAGGGCAAATCTTTATATGAGCATGCTTGTTATGTGCAACACCTCTTATCTCAAAAAGGAAAACTTTTACTGGATCAAATTCATCGTTTGCAATGCTATGCTTGGAATTTATGTGAAATATATGATTTTACTTGTTGTTCTGAAGACCCTAAGAAACACATTCCCTACTAATGTGAGTTTAGTGATAATGGAATCGTATATTTGTATGCTAAGGGTGTTTATAATTACTATGATGTTCAACAAATTGAAGAATTTGTTGCTTTTAAGGTTGCTTATGAAATTGCTTCTTTGATTGGAAAGTATGATGCTACTCTTTACAAATCTGAAATTTTTGCCATACTTAAATATTGTTATGATAATTATGCTTCTAATGCCTATGTTAAACCATATATTGAGGACTCCTCCGCTGTCCAAGAAGAGACTAATATTTTGCAGGAGTCTATGGAAGAAGGAATTGATGAAACTGGGGGCTCATTGGATGAAAAAGATGATGAGGAGAGCGAAGAACAAAAGGAGGAAGGGCGGATTAGCAACCCGTTCCCACCTTCTAATGAGAGTAACTCTTCAACTCATACATTGTTTAATTTCCCTTCGAATTTACTGAAGGATGAATGCTATGATGATTGTTATGATCCCGTTGATTCTTTTGAAATATCCCTTTTTGATGATGCTTGCTATGCTTGTGGCCAAGACGCCAATATGAATTATGCTTATGGAGATGAACTTTCTATAGTTCCTTATGTTAAACATGAAATTGTTTCTATTGCACCCACGCATGATAGTCCGATTATCTTTTTGAATTCTCCCGACTACACTATATCGAAGAAGTTTGCCCTTATTAAGGATTATATTGATGGGTTGTGTCTTACTACTACACATGATAATTTTGACAGATATAATATGCATGTTCTTGCTGCTCCTACTTGCAATTATTATGAGAGAGGAACTACATCTCCACCTCTCCATGTTTCCAATATGATAAAATTGCAAGAAACTGTTTATGCTATGCATTGGCCTTTACTATGTGTGCATGAATTGTTCTTTTATGACATGTCGATGCATAGGAATAGAGTTATACTTCGTTGTTAAATGATATATGTTGCTTTGTGCTCACTACTAAATCACAAATCATTGTTGATTCGATTTGGTTTTGATATGCCTTGGGATCCGGGTGGATCCATTACTTGAGCAGTATATGCATAGCTTAATGGCTTTAAAGAAAGTGCTGCTAGGGAGACAACCCGGAAGTTTTAGAGTGTCATTTATTTCTGTTGTGTGCTTTTATAAAGTTTTAAAAAAAATGTGCAAAGATTTGCCTTTAGGATGTTTACATTGCTTGTTGGTTTGTGCGGTGCAAGACAGAAACTTTGGCTGTAGTGCACGATTTTACATTTTTTACTGGAACGTCAAAAATATCTAAAACTTTTTGCACTGTCTTTTGATATGTCCATTTTGCATCATGCTTTTATATCGATATTTATTGCATTATGGACTGTTATTTCACTTTATGTCACAATACTTATGGCTATTCTCTCTTATTTTGCAAGGTTTACATAAGGAGGGAGAATGCCGGCAGCTGGAATTCTGGGCTGGAAAAGGAGCAAATATTAGAGACCTATTCTGCGCAACTCCAAAAGTCCTGAAACTCCACGGAACATCTTAAAATAAATAAAGAAAAATCCTCACCAAAGATGAAGGCCAGGGGCCCACACCCTGCTCACGAGGGTGGGGGGCGCGCCCTCCTACCTCGTGGGCCCCCTGGTGGGTCTCCGACATCCATCTTCTGCTATATGAAGTCTTTCAATGAGAAAAAATTAAGAAGGAACTTTTCGGGACGAGACTCCGCCGCCACAAGGCGGAACCTTGATGGAACCAATCTAGAGCTCCGGCAGAGCTGTTCTGCTGGGGATATTTCCCTCCGGGAGGGGGAAATCATCACCATCATCGTCACCAACGCTCCTCTCATCAGGAGAGGGCAATCTCCATCAACATCTTCACCAGCTCCATCACATCTCCAAACCCTAGTTCATCTCTTGTATCCAATTCTTGTCTCAAAGTCCGGGATTGGTGCTAGTAGGTTGCTAGTAGTGTTGATTACTCCTTGTAGTTGATGCTAGTTGGTTTATTTGGTGGAAGATCATATGTTCAGATCCTATATGCATATTATTACCCCTGTGATTATGAGCATGAATATGCTTTGTGAGTAATTACGTTTGTTCCTGAGGACAAGTGAGAAGTCTTGCTATTAGTAGGCATGTGAATTTGGTAATCGTTTGATATTTTGATAAGATGTATGTTGTCTAGCCTCTAGTGGTGTTATGTGAACGTCGACTACATAACACTTCACCATTATTTGGGCCTAGAGGAAGGCATTCGGAAGTAATAAGTAGATGATGGGTTGCTTTAGTGACAGAAGCTTAAACCCTAGTTTATGCGTTGCTTCATAAGGGGCTGATTTGGATCCATATGTTTCATGCTATGGTTAGGTTTACCTTAATACTTTTGATGTAGTTGCGGATGCTTGCAATAGAGGTTAATCATAAGTGGGATGATTGCTCAAGTAAGAACAGCACCCAAGCGCCGGTCTACCCACATATCAAATTATCAAAGTATCGAACGCGAATCATATGAACGTGATGAAAACTAGCTTGACGATATTCCCATGTGTCCTCAGGAGCGCTTTTCCTTATATAAGAGTTTGTTCCAGCTTATCCTTTGCTACAAAAAGGATTGGGCCACCTTGCTGCACTTTATTTACTTTTGTTACTTGTTGCTCGTTACAATTTACCTTATCACAAAAACTATCTGTTACCACTTATTTCAGTACTTGCAGAGAATACCTTGCTGAAAACCGCTTATCATTTCCTTCTGCTCCTCGTTGGGTTCGACACTCTTACTTATCGAAAGGACTACGATAGATCCCCTATACTTGTGGGTCATCAAGACTCTTTTCTGGCGCCGTTTCCGGGGAGTGTAGCGCCTTTGGTAGGTGGAATTTGGTAAGGAAAAATTTATATAGTGTGCTAAAATTTACTATCACTTGCTACTATGGAAAGTAATTCTCTGAGGGGCTTGTTCGGGGTATCTTCACCCCGTCCAGTAGAGCAAAGAGTTGCTCCTCAACCTACTAAACCTATTGAAAATGAAACTCCTTTTGAATTTCCTTCCGGTATGATGGAAAAACTGCTAGCTAACCCTTTTACAGGAGATGGAACAAAGCATCCTGATGAGCACTTAATATATGTGGATGAAGTTTGTGGATTATTTAAGCTTGCAGGTGTACCCGATGATGTTGCTAAGAAGAAGGTCTTCCTTTTATCTTTGAAGGGAGACGCATTGATATGGTATAGGCTATGTGATGATATGAGATCATGGAACTATAAAAGATTGAAATTGGAATTTCATCAAAAGTATTACCCTATGCATCTTGTTTATCGTGATCGCAATTATATGTGTAATTTCTGGCCTCACGAAGGAGAAAGCATCGCTCAAGCTTGGGGGAGGCTTAAATCAATGTTATATTCATGGTCCAATCATGAGCTCTCGAGAGAAATAATTATGCAAAGTTTTTATGCTCGGCTTTCTCATAATAATCAAACCATGCTCGATACTTCTTGTGCTGGCTCTTTTATGATGAAGACTATTGAATTCAGATGGAATTTATTGGATAGAATTAAACGCAACTCTGAAGATTGGGACCTCGACGAAGGTAAGGAGTCAGGTATGACACCTAAGTTTGATTGTGTTAAATCTTTTATGGATACCGATATTTTCCGTAAGTTTAGCACTAAATATGGACTTGACTCTGAGATAGTAGCTTCTTTCTATGAATCTTTTGCTACTTATGTTGATCTCCCTAAGGAGAAGTGGTTTAAATATCATCCTCCCATAGAAGTAAAAGTAGCTGCACCTATTAAAGTTGAAGAAAAGACTGTCACTTATAATGATCCTATTGTTCCTACTTCTTATGTTGAGAAACCACCTTTCCCTTTTAGAGTAAAGGATCATGCTAAAGCTTCAAATGTTGTTCATAAAAGCAATATTAGAACTTATACACCCCCTGAGCAATTTAAAGTAGAACCTAATATTGCTATTGTTAAAGATCTCTTGTCTGATAATATTGATGGGCATGTTATTCCGTTCGAAGGTGAAACTGCTAGAATTGCTAAACCTTGTGCTAAAGATAAACATAGACCTGTGGTAGGCGTGCCTGTTATTTCTGTTAAAATAGGAGATCATTGTTATCATGGCTTATGTGATATGGGTGCTAGTGCTAGTGTTATACCTTATGACTTCTATAAAGAAATCAAGCATGAAATTGCACCTACTGAGTTAGAAGATATTGATGTCACAATTAAACTTGCCAATAGAGATACTATTTCAGCGATGGGAATTGTTAGAGATGTTGAAGTCTTGTGTGGGAAAACTAAATATCCTGCTGATTTTCTTGTTCTTACTTCTCCGCAAGATAGCTTTTGTCCCATCATATTTGGTAGACCCTTCTTGAACACTGTTAATGCTCAGATAGATTGCGAAAAGAATGTTGTTACTATTGGCTTGGATGATATGGTTCATGAGTTTAATTTCTCTAAATTTAGTAAACAACATCGTGAGGAAGAATTACCTAGTAAGGATGAAATTATTGGTCTTGCTTCTATTGCCGTACCTGCTAGTGATCCTTTAGAACACTATTTGCTAGAGCATGAAAATGATATGTTCATGAATGAAAGAAGGGAAATAGATGAAGTATTCTTTAAATAGGAACCTATTCTGCAACACAATTTGCCTTTTGAAATTTTAGGGGATCCTCCTCCACCCAAGGGTGATCCCGTGTTTGAGCTTAAACCATTGCCTGATAATCTTAAATATGCTTATCTTGATGAAAAGAAGATATATCCTGTTATTATTAGTGCTAACCTTTCAGAGCATGAAGAAGAAATATTATTGAAAACTCCGAGGAAGCATCGTGCTGCTATTGGATATACTCTTGATGATCTTAAGGGCATTAGTCCCACTCTATGTCAACATAAAATAAATTTGGAAGCAGATGACAAACCAGTTCGTGATCCTCAACGACGTCTGAATCCTAAAATGAAAGAAGTGGTAAGAAAAGAAATACTCAAGCTTCTGGAGGCAGGTATAATTTATCTCGTTGCTGATAGTCAGTCGGTAAGTCCTGTCCATTGTGTCCCTAAGAAGGGAGGTATTACTGTTGTTCCTAATGATAAAGATGAATTGATTCCACAAAGAATTATCACAGGTTATAGGATGGTAATTGATTTCCGCAAATTAAATAAAGCTACTAAGAAAGATCATTACCCCTTACCTTTTACTGATCAAATTCTAGAAAGATTATGCAAACATACACACTATTGCTTTCTAGATGGTTATTCTGGTTTCTCTCAAATACCTGTGTCGGCTAGAGATCAATCAAAGACTACTTTTACATGCCCTTTTGGTACTTTTGCTTATAGACGTATGCCTTTTGGTTTATGTAATGCACATGCTACCTTTCAAAGGTGCATGACGGCTATATTCTCTGACTTTTGTGAAAAGATTTGTGAGGTTTTCATGGACGATTTTTCCGTCTATGGTTCCTCTTTTGATGATTGCTTGAGCAATCTTGATCGAGTTTTGCAGAGATGTGAAGAAACTAATCTTGTCTTGAATTGGGAAAAGTGCCACTTTATGGTTAATGAAGGTATTGTCTTGGGGCATAAAGTTTCTAAAAGAGGTATTGAAGTTGATAAAGCCAAGGTCGATGCTATTGAAAAGATGCCATGTCCCAAGGACATCAAAGGTATAAGACGTTTCCTTGGTCACGCCGGATTTTACAGGAGGTTCATTAAGGACTTCTCAAAAATTTCTCGGCCTCTGACTAATTTATTGCAAAAAGATATACCATTTGTCTTTGATGATGATTGTGTAGAAGCATTTTAAATACTTAAGAAAGCATTAGTCTCTGCACCTGTTGTTCAGCCACATGATTGGAATTTACACTTTGAAATTATGTGTGATGCTAGTGATTATGCTCTAGGTGATGTTCTAGGGCAAAGAGTTGATAAGAAATTAAATGTTATTCATTATGCTAGTAAGACTCTAGACAATGCTCAAAGAAATTATGCTACTACTGAAAAAGAGCTTTTAGCAGTTGTATTTGCTTGTGATAAGTTCAGACCTTATATTGTTGATTCTAAAGTAACTATTCACACTGATCATGCTGCTATTAAATACCTTATGGAAAAGAAAGATGCGAAACCTAGACTTATTAGATGGGTTCTCTTGCTACAAGAATTTGATTTGCATATTGTTGATAGAAAGGGAGCTGAGAACCCCGTTGCAGACAACTTGTCTAGGTTAGAGAATGTTCTTGATGACACACTACCTATTAATGATAGCTTTCCTGATGAACAATTAAATTTTATAAGTACTTCTCGTAGTACTCCATGGTATGCTGATTATGCTAATTATATTGTTGCTAAGTTTATACCACCTAGCTTCACATACCAGCAAAAGAAAAAGGTTTTCTATGACTTGAGACATTACTTTTGGGATGACCCACATCTTTATAAAGGAGTAGATGGTGTTATTAGATGTTGTGTACCTGAGCATGAACAGGAACAGATCCTATGCAAGTGTCATTCCGAGGCTTATGGAGGACACCATGCTGGAGATAGAACTGCACATAAGGTATTGCAATCTTGTTTTTATTGGCCTACTCTCTTCAAGGATGCCCGTAAGTTTGTCTTGTCTTGTGATGAATGTCAAAGAATTGGTAATATTAGTAGACGTCAAGAAATTCCTATGAATTATTCTCTTGTTATTGAACCATTTGATGTTTGGGGCTTTGATTATATGGGACCTTGTCGTGCCTCTAATGGATACACACATATTTTAGTTGATGTTGATTACATTACTAAGTGGGTAGAAGCTATTCCAACTAGTAGTGCTGATCATAACACTTCTATTAAAATGCTTAAAGAAGTTATTTTTCCGAGGTTTGGAGTCCCTAGATATTTAATGACTGATGGTGGTTCACACTTTATTCATGGTGCTTTCCGTAAAATGCTTGCTAAGTATGATGTTAATCATGGAATTGCATCTCCTTATCACCCACAGTCTAGTGGTCAAGTAGAGTTGAGCAATAGAGAGATCAAATTAATTTTGCAAAAGATTGTTAATAGGTCTAGAAAGAATTGGTCCAAGAAACTTGATGATGCATTATGGGCTTATAGAACTGCATACAAAAATCCTATGGGTATGTCTCTGTATAAAATGGTTTATGGAAAAGCATGTCACTTACCTCTCGAACTAGAACATAAGGCATATTGGGCTATTAAAGAGCTCAACTATGATTTTAAACTTCCCGGTGAGAAGAGGTTATTTGATATTAGCTCACTTGATGAATGGAGAACCAAGCATATGAAAATGCCAAGTTGTTTAAAGAAAAAGTTAAAAGATGGCATGACAAAAGGATAGAAAAGCATGAGTTTAATGTAGGTGATTATGTATTGCTATACAACTCTCGTTTAAGATTTTTTGCAGGAAAACTTCTCTCTAAATGGGAAGGCCCCTATGTTATCGAAGAGGTCTATCGTTCCGGTGCCATAAAGATCAACAACTTCGAAGGCACAAATCCGAAGGTGGTAAACGGTCAAAGAATCAAACATTATATCTTAGGTAATCCCATAAATATTGAAACCAATATTATTGAAATCGTAACCCCGGAGGAATACATAAGGGACACCTTCCAGACCGTTTCAGACTCCGAAAAGGAATAGGTATGTGGTACGGTAAGTAAACCGACTCCAAAACAATTTTTAAGGCAATATTTCTCCGTTTTGTAATATTTAGAAAAATAGAAAAATAAATAGCACTCCGGGAAGGACACAATGGCCCCACGAGAGTGGTGGGCGTGCCCTACCCCTCTGGGCGCGCCCCCCTACCTCGTGAGCACCTCGTGTGCCTTCCGGACTCCGTTTTCTTGCACGATACATATTTTGGTCGATAAAAATTCATTATATAACCTCCCGAAGGTTTTGACTCCCGTATCACGCAAATATCCTCAGTTTTCGTTTCGAGCTATCCCGTTGCAGATTAAATCAACATGTCTTCCCAGGATTCGGAAGGAGAAAGCTATGTGGATGATTACTTAGCAAATCCAAATGTCTATGGAGATGTGGAACATGATGGATGGACCACGGAGGAAGAAGAGGACTATGAACCCAAGGGGAAGGAGGATACGAGCTCAGATGAAGATGAAGCACCGTTACCTCAACCTGGGGACATGCATGTGGAGTTCAAAAAGTCAAGTCTCCCTGATAGGGTAAAGAAACCCAAGTTCGAGTTTATGCCTTTTCGTCTCTTGCAGGAAAATAAGCAGGACCTATGCAAAAAGATATAAACCCTAGAGTGGGAGATTGATGATCCGAGGGATCAAAATCCCGTCCTCAACCGCAAATTAAGGGAGAAGCCTAAGCCATCAACTAAGCCAACATCACCACCACCTTCTTCACCGACAAAGGAGACATAATCACATGGGTATGGGTACTCCCCTTGGCAACTGCCAAGCTTGGGGGAGGTGCCCCGGTATCATATCACCATCACAACTCCTATCTTTATCGTTTTTCTTAGTTCGATCCTATTAGAAGTATCTTGATCTAGTAGAATAAAGTTTATGGCATGATCTAGTTTTGAGTTTTGCTTTATGATCTTTCTTTGTAATCGAGTCCGTGAGCTATATATAATAAAGATTAGTGTTGAGTCAAGGGCTTGATTATTTTGCCATGATCTTGGGTGAATAAAAGAAAGAAGAAAAGAATAAAAAGAAACAAAAAGTTCATATTGATCCTATTGAGAGTAATGACTTCACATAGAAAGAGTATGATGATTTAAAGTTGTTGGGAGTTGGCAGACATAGCTTTGGTCATTGTTGCAATTAATAGGAAGTAATAAGGAAAGAGAGGTTTCCACATATAGATATATTATCATTGACATCTTTTATGATTGGGAGCACTCATTAAATATGACATGCTAAAGGGTTGATGTTGGACAAGGAAGACAACGTAATGAGTTATGTCTTTCTTATATCTGAGATAAAGTATGTTGTCATGGATCCTCTAACTTGTTGAGCTTGCCTTTCACCCTCATGCTAGCCAAATTCTCAGCACCAAGTAGAAATACTAGTTGTGCTTCCAAATACCCTTAAACCAGTTTTGCCATGAGAGTCCACCATATCTACCAGTAAGATCCTTCAAGTAAGTTGTCATCGGTGCAAAGCAATAAAAATTGCTCTAAATATGTATGATTGATTGGTGTGGGAGAAATAAGATTTATACGATCTTGTGATGTGGAAGTAAAAAAAGCGATGGACTGCATAATAAAGGTTCATATCACCAGGGGCAATATAAAGTGACGTTCTTTCGCATTGAGATTTTGTTCATCCAACCATAAAAGCGCATGGCAACCTCTGCTTCCCTCTGCGAAGGGCCTATCTTTTATTATTATCTTCTACCTTATGCAAGAGTCACGGTGATCTTCACCTTTCCTTTTTCATTTTATCCTTTGGCAAGCTCAGCATGTTGGAAAGAACATGATATATATATATCTAATTGGATATAGGGGAGCATGAATTATTATTGTTGACATTACCCTTGAGGTAAAAGGTTATGGGGTAAAACTATAAGCCCCTATCTTTCTCTGTGTTCGATTAAAACTTCATAACCACAAGTATTGCGTGAGTGTTAGCAATTATGAAGGACTAAATGATAGTTGAGTATGTGGACTTGCTTTTTAGCTCTGACATAGACTCTTTCCGATGTTATGATAAATTGCAATTGCTTCAATGACTGAGATTATAGTTTGTCACAGCCCAATAAGGTTTATGATTTATACTTTTGCGTTGTGAATAGATCATCACTCGAACATAAGTAATCATATGACAAAATACATATATGTTGCTATTATGAGAATAATCATGATGCCTTCATGTCCGTATTTTATTTTTATCAACGCCTCTACCTCTAAACATGAGGACATATTTATTGTTATCGGCTTTTCGCTTGAGGACAAGCGAGGTCTAAGCTTGGGGGAGTTGATACATCCATTTTGCATCATGCTTTTATATCGATATTTATTGCATTATGGACTATTATTTCACTTTATGTCACAATACTTATGGCTATTCTCTCTTATTTTACAAGGTTTACATAAGGAGGGAGAATGCCGGCAGCTGGAATTCTGGGATAGAAAAGGAGCAAATATTAGAGACCTATTCTGCGCAACTCCAAAAGTCCTGAAACTCCACGGAACATCTTAAAATAAATAAAGAAAAATCCTCGCCGAATATGAAGGCCAGGGGGCCCACACCCTGCTCACGAGGGTGGGGGGCGCGCCCCCCTACCTCGGGGCCCCCTGGTGGGTCTCCGACGTCCATCTTCTGCTATATGAAGTCTTTCGATGAGAAAAAATTCAAAAGGAACTTTTCGGGACAAGACTCCGCCGCCACGAGGCGGAACCTTGGCGGAACCAATCTAGAGCTCCAGTAGAGCTGTTCTGCCGGGAATACTTCCCTCCGGGAGGGCGAAATCATCACCAACGTCATCACCAACACTCCTCTCATCGGGGGAGGGCAATCTCCATCAACATCTTCACCAGCACCATCTCATCGCCAAACCCTAGTTCATCTCTTGTATCCAATTCTTGTCTCAATGTCCGGGATTGGTGCTAGTAGGTTGGTAGTAGTGTTGATTACTCCTTGTAGTTGATGCTAGTTGGTTTATTTGGTGGAAGATCATATGTTCAGATCCTATATGCATATTATTACCCCTCTGATTATGAACATGAATATGCTTTGTGAGTAATTACGTTTGTTCCTGAGGACAAGGGAGAAGTCTTGCTATTAGTAGTCATGTGAATTTGGTATTCGTTTGATATTTTGATAAGATGTATGTTGTCTAGCCTCTAGTGGTGTTATGTGAATGTCGACTACATAACACTTCACCATTATTTGGGCCTAGAGGAAGGCATTGGGAAGTAATAAGTAGATGATGGGTTGCTAGAGTGACAGAAGCTTAAACCCTAGTTTATGCGTTGCTTCGTAAGGGGCTGATTTGGATCCATATGTTTCATGCTATGGTTAGGTTTACCTTAATACTTTTGTTGTAGTTGCGGATGCTTGCAATAGAGGTTAATCATAAGTGGGATGCTTGTTCAAGTAAGAATAGCACCCAAGCACCGGTCCACCCACATATCAAATTATCAAAGTATCGAACGCGAATCATATGAACATGATGAATACTAGCTTGACGATATTCCCATGTGTCCTCGGGAGCGATTTTCCTATTATAAGAGTTTGTTCCGGCTTGTCCTTTGCTACAAAAGGATTGGGCCACCTTGCTGCACTTTATTTACTTTTCTTACTTGTTTCTCATTACAATTTACCTTATCACAAAACTATCTGTTACCACTTATTTCAGTACCTGCAGAGAATACCTTGCTGAAAACCGCTTATCATTTCCTTCTGCTCCTCGTTGGGTTCGACACTCTTACTTAACGAAAGGACTACGATAGATCCCCTATACTTGTGGGTCTTTCTATACAATTTGTTTATTTTCTCTAATTGTTTCATAATTTTTGGAGTAGCAGAGGTATGGTGAATGTTCAGATTACTACAGACTTTCCTATTTAAGACAGATTCTGTTTTTGATGCATAGTTTGCTTGTTTTTATGAAACTATCGATTTCTATCAGTGGATTAAGCTATGGAAAAGTTATATTACAGTAGCTACAATGCAAAAAAAATATGAATTGGTTTGCAACAGTACTTAGAGTAGTGATTTGCTTTATTATAACGAGCTTTCTGTTGAGTTTTGTGTGGATGAAGTGTTCGAAGATCGAGGAGGTCTCGATGTGAGGAGAAGGAGGAGAGGCAAGAGCTCAAGATTGGGTATGCCCAAGGCACCCCGAGTAAATATTTAATCATACTCAAGTGTCTAAGCTTGGGGATGCCCCAGAAGGCATCCCATCTTTCTTCAACAAGTATCGGTATGATTTCGGATTCGTTTTGTTCATGCGGTATGTGCAAATCTTGGAGCGTCTTTTGCATTTAGTTTTCACTTTTCTTTGATGCACCATGCTGGTATGAGATAGTCGATGGTTGATTTATAGAATGCTCTTTGCACTTCACTTATATTTTTTGAGTATGGCTTTATAGAATGCTTCATGTGCTTCACTTATATCATTTGAAGTTTGGATTGCTTGTTTCTCTTCACATAGAAAACCACCATTTGTAGAATTCTCTTTTGCTTCACTTATATTTGTTAGAGCATGGGCATATCTTTTGTAGAAAGAATTAAACTCTCTTTCTTCACTTATATCTATTTGGAGAGATGACAGGAATTGGTCATTCACATGGTTAGTCATAAAATCCTACATAAAACTTGTAGATCACTAAATATGATATGTTTGATTCCCTGCAATAGTTTGCGATATAAAGATGGTGATATTAGAGTCATGGTAGTGAGTAGTTGTGGATTGTAGAAATACTTGTGTTGAAGTTTGTGATTCCCGTAGCATGCACGTATGGTGAACCGTTATGTAACAAAGTTGGAGCATGAGGTATTTATTGATTGTCTTCTTTATGAGTGGCGGTCGGGGACGAGCGATGGTCTTTTCCCACCAATCTATCCCCTTAGGAGCATGTGTGTAGTACTTTGTTTCGATGACTAATAGATTTTTGCAATAAGTATGTGAGTTCTTTATGACTAATGTTGAGTCCATGGATTATACGCACTCTCACCCTTCCATCATTGCTAGCCTCTTCGGTACTGTGCATTACCCTTTCTCACCTTGAGAGTCGGTGAAAACTTCGTCGGTGCATCCAAACCCCATGATATGATACACTCTATCACACATAAGCCTCCTTATATCTTCCTCAAAACTGCCACCATACCTACCTATCATGGCATTTCCATAGCTATTCTGAGATATATTGCCATGCAACTTCCATCATCATCATATACATGACTTGAGCATTTATTGTCATATTGCTTTGCATGATCGTAAGATAGCGAGCATGATGTTTTCATGGCTTGTCCGTTTTTTGATATCATTGCTACACTAGATCATTGCACATCCCGGTACACCATCGGAGGCATTCATATGGAGTCATATTTTGTTCTAGTATCGAGTTGTAATATTGAGTTGTAAGTAAGTAAAAGTGTGATGATCATTATTAGAACATTGTCCCGTGTGAGGTTATCAAAATAAAAGTGGCCAAAGAAGCCCCCCAAAAAAGAGAGAGAGGCCAAAGAAGCCTACAAAAAAAGAAAAAAAGAGGAAAAAAGAGAAAAAATTAAAAAAATGAGAGAAAAGAGAGAAGGGACAATGTTACTATCCTTTTACCACACTTGTGCTTCAGAGTAGCACCATGTTCTTCATATAGAGAGTCTCTTGAGTTATCACTTTCATATACTAGTGGGAATTTTCATTATAGAACTTGGCTTGTATATTCCAACCATGGGCTTCCTCAAGTGACCTAGGTCTTCATGAGCAAGCAAGTTGGATGCACACACACTTAGTTTCATATTGAGATTTCATACACTTATAGCTCTAGTGTATCTATTGCATGGCAATCCCTACTCCTCGCATTGACATCAGTTGATGGGCATCTCCGTAGCCCGTTGATTAGCCGCATCGATGTGAGACTTTCTCCTTTTTTTCTTCTCGAGACAACCTCCACCATCATATTTTATTCCACCTATAGTGCTATATCCATGGCTCACACTCATGTATTGCGTGAAATTTGAAAAGGTTTGAGAACATCAAAAGTATGAAACAATTGCTTGGCTTGTCATCGGGGTTGTGCATGATTTGAATGCTTTGTGTGGTGAAGATGGAGCATAGACAGACCATATGATTTTGTGGGGATAACTTTCTTTGGCCATGTTATTTTGAAAAGACATGATTGCTTTATTAGTATGCTTGAAGTAGTATTGTCTTAATGTCAAATGATAGACTATTACTTTGAATCACTCGTGTCTTAATATTCATGCCATGATTAGATTACATGATCAAGATTATGATAGGTAGCTTTCCACATCAAAAATTATCTTTTTTATCATTTACCTACTCGAGGACGAGCATGAATTAAGCTTGGGGATGCTGATACGTCTCCGTCGGATCTATAATTTTTGATTGTTCCATGCCAATATTCTACAATTTTCATGTACTTTTGGCAACTTTTTATACTATTTTTGGGACTAACATATTGATCAAGTGCCTATTACCAGTTCTTGTTTGTTGCATGTTTTTTGTTTCATAGAAAATCCATATCAAATGGAGTCCAAATGGGATAATAACTGACAGAGAGTTTTTCTGAAATATATGTGATTTTTGGGGAGAAGAATCAACGCGAGACGATGCCCGAGGGAGCCACGAGGCAGGGGGCGCGCCCCAGGGGGCCAGCCATGCCTTGGGCCCTCGTGGCCACCCCGTAAGGCGGTTGGTGCTCTTCTTTCTCCGCAAGAAAGCTAATATCCGGTTAAAAATCATGTTCAAATTTCAATCCAATCAGAGTTATGGATCTCCGGGAATATAAGAAACGGTGAAAGGCCAGACCTGGGAGCGCGGAAACAGAGAGAGACAGAGGGACAGATCCAATCTCAGAGGGGCTCTCGCCCCTCCACCGCCATGGAGGCCATGGACCAGAGGGGAAATCTGTCAGGACCCGACTCAATGCCACATCGATCTAGCATGTAACACCTCATATCACTTTGCGGCCTCACGCACGGTATTCCCACGGGTGTCGCCTTACCTTTGCCCGGGACCGTTTGCGTCTTTTGGCACACGTATATGATAGTGTCGCTAGCATCCATATGATAAGGAGCTCGGGCTGACATGGCTAGTCGTAAACCCAAAGTGGCACAAACTTACAGGGACAGGCATCCATGACCCAACATCGAACGTGTCGGTCATCAGCGAGTGAATCCAGGCTGTAGCACTGGGCTAGCAGGACTCCGGTGAACCGGGCTGTAGCGGGCTAACAGGACTCCGGTATTCATCGCGTGACATTTCCCCGAAGGGACAGACACAGGAACGAAGAAGGACACATGCCGGCGAACCTAAGTGTTCCAGAGCAGTAGCAAGCTACCATGGCTCAGTGGAAACACTAGGAGACATTTCCTGGTAAGAGAGGCTACCAAGGATAAACAACTAGGTAGTCAGATCCCACACATACCAAGCATTTCAATAACATACACACAATATGCTCGATATGTGCAATACAACATGGCATCACAACATGACTCTACGACTCAAGTATTTATTCAATAGGCTCCGAGGAGCGAGATATTACAAACATGGGTATCATGACCCAACAATCAGAGCATACAAGTCAAAGCACATGCAGAAGCTTAACATGTCTGAGTACAGACATCTAGAAATGAAAAAGGCTGAGAAGCCTGACTATCTACCAGATCCTGCCGAGGGCACAAGATCATAGCTGAGGTAACAAGCTAAACGTCGAAGTCCACGCGGTACTACTAGCGAGATTGAAGTCTCTCTGCAAAAACATAAATTAAGCAACGTGAGTACAAATGTACCCAGCAAGACTTACATCAGATCTATCTACATATGCATCATTATCAACAAGGGGGTGGTGGGGTTTAACTGCAGCAAGCCAGCTTTGACTCGGTGGCTATCCTGAACTACGACTGCAAGTAACTCTTTTGAGGTGGCGCACACGAGTCCACATATTCACCATATCAATACCCCACTATGGATCCGCTCCCGTCTCCCTACGAGAACGCCATCCATAGCACTCACGCTTATCTTGCGTATTTTAGAGTATCCACTTTCACTTGTCTATGAACTATGCAAGGGGTCCAAGTTTCCATATCCGAGGAATCCGGCTATTCGAATAGATAGTGATAACCCTGCAGGGTGTACTTCTTCACACACGCTCCCGCCACTTATCGCCCTGTACACGTCATGTACCTCGGCAACCTTCAAGCGGAAGCCGGGCGAGGGAGTCGGCCACGACCTGACTAACCATACAAGTCTCTCGTCCAGGTTTATCGCCTATTCGGGTTCCATCCGCAAGGAGATCCGGCCGGGGTGTCGCTCATGGCCCCAAACGATGTGAGCAGGGTTCCCAAGCCCACCATCCGGGTGCCACTTGGTACACCGTGCCACTGTGCCTAGTCTGTCCCAAGCCCACCTGTACCGGGTGCCACTTGGTAGACTACTAACACTACCTACAAACACCAGAAACTAGTTGCAACTCCTGGACAGAGATCATGTTGATTAATAAGTCGAGAGGGGTCGAGTTACCGGAACCCAATGTGTGGTAGTAACTGGTCATGGATCACAAACACAGAACTCAGTTCCTGAAGACGGCTACAATGAGACAACCCACCATGTACTCCTACATGGCCTCTCACCGCTACCTTTACCAAATCATGTTCACACACTTAGTTCACACATAGTAGGACATGTTCACACACCTCTGATTCATTCCCGATGAATCAGACCTGACTCAACTCTAAGCAGTAGCAGGCATGACAAACAAGCATGAATGAGTAGGCACAACAGGGCTCAAACAACTCCTACTCATGCTAGTGGGTTTCATCTATTTACTGTGGCAATGACAGGTCATGCAGAGGATAAGGGGTTCAGCTACCGCAGCAAGTAACAAATATGTCGTTGTTGTCCTAATGTAGTAAAAGAGAGCAGGAGCGAGAGAGTGGGATTGTATCGGAATGAACAAGGGGGTTTTGCTTGCCTGGCACTTCTAAAGATAACATTGAGTCTTCATTAGTGTCAACGATCACATCATCGGTACAGCGTCTACCGAGGGGGAACAACACCGGCAAACACAGAAGAAACACGATCAATGCAATGCACAATATGATGCATGCTATGACATGGCAATATGAATGTGTTTGAGCTAATGCAGCTAACAACAAAGTTAAATGAAGTTGGTTTGAACCCTAAGTTCAAAACCAAACTCCATATGTGAAATTCAAATGTCATTTATATGATTTGTGCTAAACAGCATCTATAAGTTGTTCTAACATGCATGAAACCAGAACAGATGGATAGATTGGATTTTTCTGATCATTTTTCATATATAAATTATTTCATTCTGAGTTACGGTTGAATTTCTATGATTTATTGAAGTTTTAGCTATTTTCTGGAATTTCCTGATTATTTATAAAATAAACTAAATTCCAGAAAAGGAATATTGCGTCAGCATGGCGTCATGCTGACCTCAGCAGAGTCAACAGGGCAGCCTCGGGTCAAACCTGACCATGGGGCCCACTGGTCAGTGACACACCGCTGGCATGAGTCACTGACGTGTGGGGCCGGTCAAAGGCCACGTCGGCAAGTCAAACTGACGTGTGGGACCAGCTGGGTTAATAACTAATCTAAACATAACATTAAGTTAAACTAAACAGGCACTGGGCCCACATGGCAGTGAAACAGTGGCTAAATAAGTTAGAATAAACTAAACTAATTAACAGGGGGCTGGCCCCACCTGTCATCGACCCAGGGGAGGTCAAACCCCTGGTCAACAGGGCCTAACCCACCGGCGGTTCGTCGCCGGTGGCAACAGGCGCGGCGGAGGGCTCGGGCTCGCTCCTTCGGCGTCCAAATGGACGGAGGAGAGCGGCTACGGAGAGCTGGAGCTCACCCGCGCCCGTTTCAGCAAGCAGCAGCAGCTAGGGCGGCCGGAGACGATGGCCTCGAGCTTGGCAGCGGCGGCCGGAGCTCGGGCGTGCTCGGGTTCGGTGTTACACGGCACGGCGAGATCAGCTGAGGGGCTCTACGGGTTACTGGGGTCATCAGGAGCACTCGGAGGCAACGAGCGCAGGTGGAGGAGCTCGGGAGCATGAAGCTCACCGTCCATGGCGGCGGCCGGATCTCGGGTTCGGCGGGGCAGCTACTACAGGGCACGCGCGAGAGAGAGAGGTGAGGGGAGAGGAAGAGGGGCTCACGACGGACTCGTAGAGCAGGCCAGTGTGCTCGGGGACGTCCTGCGTGCGGCAAATCGACGGCGGTGGTGGTCGGAGCCCGCGGTGGAAGATGACGGCGATGGCGACGTTCCAGGCCCTCCTGGCTTGCGTGGCTCATCGAGGATGAAGAAGACAACATGGCGGAGCTTCTGGGCGCGTCGGGATTGCATGGGGTGGCCAGTGGCCGCGGCTATGGCGAACGGCGGCGACGGCTCCGCTCGGTGGCTGCGTGCGAGAAACAGAGGAGGGGGGAAGGAGCGAGGAGAGTGAGAGAGAGCCAGGGGCTGTGTGGCGCTCCATGGCGTCGTCTAGGAGGGGCCGGGGAAGCAGGAGGTGGCCCGGGAAGCAGGAGGTGGCTGGGGCAGCGTCGGCGCTCGCCATCGAGCTGCTTCGGGGCAAGGGGAGGAAGACGACAGGAGGAGGTGGGCTGGGCCGCGCTGGGCCGGTCCTGTTGGTCCACCAGGTGGCCTGCGAGGTGAGCGCCAGGTAAGTGCTCTGTTTTATTTTCTGTTTGTTTTATTTTTTTTAATTTGTTTTGCCACTGTTTTGAATTTAAAATAATTCAAACAATGCCAAAAACTCCTCTGAATATTTTTATTTTGCTAGATGGGCTTTTCCAAAAGCTCATAAAATATTTCAGGGGTATTTGAAATTATATTCTAATTATATGAATATAATTCAAATTCAAATAGCTATTGATTTAAATTCAAAGTCCCAAGATTAAGTCCTTAAAAATGTTCAATATTTTGGTTGGGACCAGAACCCTTGCCAAAAATTATCAAACATTTAAGAAGAGCATTTTGGAACAATGAATGAGATTTTAGGGTTTTTGCCCCTCTTTTATTTAAGTTTTTGAGGCTTCCAAATTTCCTCAGTTCAAGTTTCAAAAAGTTAAACATGATGCAAACACTAGGCAGCACCAGAAGCTAGGGATGTGACAACTCACCCCCACTAAACAAGAATCTCATCTCGAGATTCAAGCGTAGGGTAAGATGAAGGGGAAACGCAAACTAGTATAATCTTCACGATCCAGCGTGCACTCCATAAGAGTGTTGATTTGATCACCATCATTATCTTGATGTCTTGCTCCAGGAACTCCTACCAACATGACATGGAGAGAAGAAAGGAGACTCTAGAAGGGTCGATCTTCTCGAATATCGAATAACTCGGGATCAACTCACGGAATGAAACATAGCAACATCTCTTGAGCTGAGACACGAAGCACACATCTAGAGGAATGGGGTGAAGCAGATGACGAAGGTTCACTAGGTAGACAATAATTCCACACTTAAAAGATGGTAAACGATTGTCAACGTAGCGAGGAGTTGAGTTGCCATGATACCACAACGAGGAACCTTAGGGATGGTGACTCGTAGATATATCCCCTTAAGTGGCAAAAAGAATTACCTTTGATTCAAAGATCATTGAAACTCTTTATACCAGCTTAAGGAAAATCATAATCGATCATTTAGAGGGGTTCGGTAGAATGGCATACCCGGATTAGAATGGATGATGTGGATTACCTTGTTGAAGACAACACAAGGGATGATTTTGCTTATCATCGTAAATGGATGGGACCCAAGATAGGATGGCACAATGATGGTGCAAGCTGGGAACAAAATGCAAATGCTGGAAATGATTCTGGTAACTGGGGAAGAACCCAACAATAGAGAGTGAATTCACTGTTTGAAAAGGTCATAGCATTGCCGAGGAAACTGGGAGGAATCCCAGTTAGTGCCGATGATAACACGTAGCGCTTGTGCGTGCTCTCAAGAACTTGAGCATTTCCACAATCATCAAGGTTTTACCAACATCCGTGTCAAGGATCCTGGCAACACAACATACTACCATGATGGCTAATGATGGATGATGCAGATGCAAAGGAAGATAACACCTTCTCAGATTTCACCTTAGCGAGGCCAAGGAAACAAAATGTGGATGATCGACCGAGAGACATTTAGCACTCCGCTTCTAATGTTCTCCTTGATGTGCTAGCGTATCCCATTCATTGAAATGGTTTGGTATCTAGAACATCAAGTAAAGGTCGGACTTCAGGAACACAAAAATCCATAAGGAACAACTAGGGAGTAGATCCTACGAAATCCTTATGGGGAGGTGGCCAACTTCTCCAATCAAGATACTACAATATTAGGTCTCCCGGTGGGGTGTGTTGGCCACGACATTCACTTTACCGGTTATCGCGAGACCAATATTATAATTCTTGGGAAATGTTCCAACCATCATATCTGCCTGAGATTCAGATCTGGTTGGTGTCAGGATATTCCAGACTCATCGAGTCTAGGAAGAAAATGAAAGTTTGCAACACAAATCGACGAGATGACGTTGCGAGATTCTTGGGAAATGAACTATGATAGCAAGCTCCAAAACATGAGCTGGTTCTGCTACACACATGTGAACACGTTGTCCCAGACAAACATTATCACATGGTAGTGTTACAATAAAACACTACCGAGTTCAGGTGGGGAACCATCATTAATGACATCGAAGTCTCCACGCGTGGAAGTCCAAAGAGTTCACCTTGGACAAACTCCTTTATCTTTGAACAACTCAATCAGTGGCTTGGTGTGCTAGGATATACATATGGAATGAAGATGATCAGTCTAACAGACCACAGAATTCTTTGCACGTGCATGACTGACTTGGGATGATTCCAAAGGAGGTAAAACAAGCCTTCTCAAATTCATGGCGGCAACTTGCATCAAGTGCACATGAATTAGAGGGACTCACTTCTTTTGTCCAAACATATGCTTCACGAACAAGTCATGAAGATAATGCTTACACAAGTTTCCAACACTAGCTTAATGTTCAACAAAATCATGGAGGAGATAAGGATGTTGTCAATGGGCTCAACAACAATTTATCCAGGTTCCCATGGAGATGGAATTCCATAACTATGTGAACAAGGTGATAGTATTGGTCAGACCCAAAAGACATAATGGTGTATCCTCGAGGGAAAATCCACGAGTAAGACAACATTACGAACATCGTTGGTTCTGATTTGATTTGAGAATAGCCCACACTCAAATCAAAGTTTTGGCAAGACAATAGCTCCAACAACTGGTCTCGAGGATCAATTGATGAGGATATCATCTTTCTTCAACACACATACAAGACATCCCTTAAGATGAACTAAATCGGACAAGCTTCCATCTTCCAACTCTCCAAGTTGTTGTTCAGCTTAGCCAACTAGCTCAGGGGTACCCAACACAGACTCTTGGAGAAGGGGTGGTTTACAAGGAACCAACTTGATCACGAACTCAACATAGCGGTCAGGTAACAACCTGGTAATACTTCCGAGAAGAACTTCGGAAAATCACGAACCACCAATATGTTATTAAGCTCGAGAATGACCTTGCTTTTCAGGGCAAGACGATATGATCAACAGAGCAAGGTATTGACACAATCCCAACTCATTGATCAGAGGGTGCACCAGAAATAAAGACTAGGTAGCACGATCAATCTTAGAATGATGATTCAAGAACCAACACGCTAAGAATGAAATTATTGTCCTTTAACTACCAAGCAACAAGGTTGTTAGGAGTATTGATTTCACACACCACGATTCACTTGTCGGCATTCCGGTTACAATAACACAGGAACCGAGGAATGAACAATGATGGAGAGAGGTATCACTGTGTCAAGAGTTCATAGGATGGTGTGCAATTCCCATGACACTCTTGATATAAAGATGGTAATACTCTAAGGTAGATAAGAGCAAAAGCAAGATTAGCAATTTGATCTGTGGAGTACGACTGCTTTGACCCAATCCCGGAAACGGACAAGGTACTGGAGTTTGTTTCTCCTAGTCATTCTGGAATAGAATGGCTTGACGGACCACAAGAGTAATAGGTATCGATGAACGAATGCACGCATACTCTTGACTATCAAATGATAGACAGGGGTCAGAATACAACTATGAGGGACAACTCAAAGAACATATAATTTTCTGAGTTGTGGATGCATGGTTTAGCATGTCGAACGAAGTTCAACATATTTCTTCCGGATAATCCATGCAGAAAGGTAGAACTGGCAGAGCCACAATATAAAATGGAGAACTCACCGAGGATATTCCTGTTGTGATCTTTTGATCCAACAAACTTCTGCCATAAAGTGGTTCATAGTATTTGGAAGAAGGAAATACCACGAACTTCGAGGACTATCGCAAAGGTTACTAATAACCTAAAGGGACGAGCAAACACTATCAACATGAAGTAAGTAGGGTGGATTTTGGTTCAAGAACCCAGGAATAGAATACCTACTACTAACTGGCATCACGGGATGCTTTCGAGAATGATAGCCAGAATCATCACACTGGGAACACAAGGCATGACTGGATTACTAGGTGATACTCTAGACACCTAGGGTCATAACAATAACTCCAACATATATGTCAAGGCAGCAGAGTACCTCAACTCACCGATTAGTGTGGTTAATCTGGCCCAAAGGAACATCGAAACGGGAGGAAGGGATTTGCAAATTGCTTCAGACTATTTAGAAACTTGGGATGACTCGGACAGCATAACGGCTGTAAATGCTCAAAAAGTTTGGAGACATACTACAGAAATGGTGGCATAGCCACTCAGAAGCACAATATCAAGGTTTCGAGATCAACAGTTAACATACAGAAGTAATAGGAACTGAACTGAGCCTTAAATCCAACAATCTTATAGGACTACGGATTACTAACACGTCATCCTGATAGATAGATGAGAAAGCCTAGTTCTTTAACCCCGTAGGAAAGATAAGATGACTCAGATCAGAAGGGCATAAGGTATAAGGAGTAAAAAGAGCCTTACGTTCCATCCCACAATCAATTCCCTTATATAACTAAAGAATTTCTAGACTCAACTTCGACCAGTTTGGCTTGGTAATCCTACAGGCAGTCAAGCTCTGATACCAACGCTGTCAGGACCCGACTCAATGCAACATCGATCTAGCATGTAACACCTCATATCACTTTGCGGCCTCACGCACGGTATTCCCACGGGTGTCGCCTTACCTTTGCCCGGGACCATTTGCGTCTTTTGGCACACGTATATGATAGTGTCGCTAGCATCCATATGATAAGGAGCCCGGGCTGACATGGCTAGTCGTAAACCCAAAGTGGCACAAACTTACAGGGACAGGCATCCATGACCCAACATCGAACGTGTCGGTCATCAACGAGTGAATCCAGGCTGTAGCACTGGGCTAGCAGGACTCTGGTGAACCGGGCTGTAGCGGGCTAACAGGACTCCGGTATTCATCGCGTGACATTTCCCCGAAGGGACAGACACAGGAACGAAGAAGGACACATGCCGGCCAGCCTAAGTGTTCCGGAGCAGTAGCAAGCTACCATGGCTCAGTGGAAACACTAGGAGACATTTCCCGGTAAGAGAGGCTACCAAGGATAAACAACTAGGTAGTCAGATCCCACACATACCAAGCATTTCAATAACGTACACACAATATGCTCGATATGTGCAATGCAACATGGCATCACAACATGACTCTACGACTCAAGTATTTATTCAATAGGCTCCGAGGAGCGAGATATTACAAACATGGGTCTCATGACCCAACAATCAGAGCATACAAGTCAAAGCACATGCGGAAGCTTAACATGTCTGAGTACAGACATCTAGAAATGAAAAAGGCTGAGAAGCCTGACTATCTACCAGATCCTGCCGAGGGCACAAGATCGTAGCTGAGGTAACAAGCTAAACGTCGAAGTCCATGCGGTACTACTAGCGAGACTGAAGTCTCTCTGGAAAAACATAAATTAAGCAACGTGAGTACAAATGTACCCAGCAAGACTTACATCAGATCTATCTACATATGCATCATTATCAACAAGGGGGTGGTGGGGTTTAACTGCAGCAAGCCAGCTTTGACTCGGTGGCTATCCTGAACTACGACTGCAAGTAACTCTTTTGAGGTGGCGCACACGAGTCCACATATTCACCATATCAATACCCCACTATGGATCCGCTCCCGTCTCCCTACGAGAACGCCATCCATAGCACTCACGCTTATCTTGCGTATTTTAGAGTATCCACTTTCACTTGTCTATGAACTATGCAAGGGGTCCAAGTTTCCATATCCGAGGAATCCGGCTATTCGAATAGATAGTGATAACCCTGCACGGGTGTACTTCTTCACACACGCTCCCGCCACTTATCGCCCTGTACACGTCATGTACCTCGGCAACCTTCAAGCGGAAGCTGGGCGAGGGAGTCGGCCATGACCTGACTAACCATACAAGTCTCTTGTCCAGGTTTATCGCCTATTCGGGTTCCATCCGCAAGGAGATCCGGCCGGGGTGTCGCTCACGGCCCCAAATGATGTGAGCAGGGTTCCCAAGCGCACCATCCGGGTGCCACTTGGTACACCGTGCCACTGTGCCTAGTCTGTCCCAAGCCCACCTGTACCGGGTGCCACTTGGTAGACTACTAACACTACCTACAAACACCAGAAACTAGTTGCAACTCCTGGACAAAGATCATGTTGATTAATAAGTCGAGAGGTGTCGAGTTACCGGAACCCAATGTGTGGTAGTAACTGGTCATGGATCACAAACACAGAACTCAGTTCCTGAAGACGGCTGCAATGAGACAACCCACCATGTACTCCTACATGGCCTCTCACCGCTACCTTTACCAAATCATGTTCACACACTTAGTTCACACATAGTAGGACATGTTCACACACCTCTGATTCATTCCCGATGAATCAGACCTGACTCAACTCTAAGCAGTAGCAGGCATGACAAACAAGCATGAATGAGTAGGCACAACAGGGCTCAAACAACTCCTACTCATGCTAGTGGGTTTCATCTATTTACTGTGGCAATGACAGGTCATGCAGAGGATAAGGGGTTCAGCTACCGCAGCAAGTAACAAATATGTCGTTGTTGTCCTAATGCAGTAAAAGAGAGCAGGAGCGAGAGAGTGGGATTGTATCGGAATGAACAAGGGGTTTTTGCTTGCCTGGCACTTCTGAAGATAACATTGAGTCTTCATCAGTGTCAACGATCACATCATTGGTACAACGTCTACCGAGGGGGAACAACACCGGCAAACACAGAAGAAACACGATCAATGCAATGCACAATATGATGCATGCTATGACATGGCAATATGAATGTGTTTGAGCTAATGCAGCTAGCAACAAAGTTAAATGAAGTTGGTTTGAACCCTAAGTTCAAAACCAAACTCCATATGTGAAATTCAAATGTCATTTATATGATTTGTGCTAAACAGCATCTATAAGTTGTTCTAACATGCGTGAAACCAGTACAGATGGATAGATTGGATTTTTCTGATCATTTTTCATATATAAATTATTTCATTCTGAGTTACGGTTGAATTTCTATGATTTATTGAAGTTGTAGCTATTTTCTGGAATTTCCTGATTATTTATAAAATAAACTAAATTCCAGAAAAGGAATATTGCGTCAGCATGGCGTCATGCTGACCTCAGCAGAGTCAACAGGGCAGCCTCGGGTCAAACCTGACCAGGGGGCCCACTGGTCAGTGACACACCGCTGGCATGAGTCACTGACGTGTGGGGCCGGTCAAAGGCCACGTCAGCAAGTCAAACTGACGTGTGGGACCAGCTGGGTTAATAACTAATCTAAACATAACATTAAGTTAAACTAAACAGGCAGTGGGCCCACATGGCAGTGAAACAGTGGCTAAATAAGTTAGAATAAACTAAACTAATTAACAGGGGGCTGGCCCCACCTGTCATCGACCCAGGGGAGGTCAAACCCCTGGTCAACAGGGCCTAACCCGTCGGCGGTTCGTCGCCGGTGGCAACAGGCGCGGCGGAGGGCTCGGGCTCGCTCCTTCGGCGTCCAAATGGACGGAGGAGAGCGGCTATGGAGAGCTGGAGCTCACCCACGCCCGTTTCAGCAAGCAGCAGCAGCTAGGGCGGCCGGAGATGATGGCCTCGAGCTCGGCAGCGGCGGCCGGAGCTCGAGCGTGCTCGGGTTCAGCGTTACACGGCACGGCGAGATCAGCTGAGGGGCTCTACGAGTTACTGGGGTCATCAGGAGCACTCGGAGGCAACGAGCACAGGTGGAGGAGCTCGGGAGCACGAAGCTCACCGTCCGTGGCGGCGGCCGGAGCTCGGGTTCGGCGGGGCAGATACTACAGGGCACGCGCGAGAGAGAGAGGTGAGGGGAGAGGAAGAGGGGCTCACGACAGACTCGCAGAGCAGGCCAGTGTGCTCGGGGACATCCTGCATGCGGCAAATCGACGGCGGTGGTGGTCGGAGCCCGCGGTGGAAGACGACGGCGATGGCGACGTTCCAGGCCCTCCCGGCTTGCGTGGCTCATCGAGGATGAAGAAGACAACGTGGCGGAGCTTCTGGGCGCGTCAGGATTGCGTGGGGTGGCCAGTGGCCGCGGCTATGGCGAACGGCGGCGACGGCTCCGCTCGGTGGCTGCGTGCGAGAAACAGAGGAGGGGGGAAGGAGCGAGGAGAGTGAGAGAGAGCCAGGGGCTGCGTGGCGCTCCGTGGCGTCGTCTAGGAGGGGCCGGGGAAGCAGGAGGTGGCCGGGGCAGCGTCGGCGCTCGCCACCGAGCTGCTTCGGGGCGAGGGGAGGAAGACGACAGGAGGAGGTGGGCTGGGCCGCGCTGGGCCGGTCCTGTTGGGCCACCAGGTGGCCTGCGAGGTGAGCGCCAGGTAAGTGCTCTGTTTTATTTCCTTTTTGTTTTATTTTTTTAAATTTGTTTTGCCACTGTTTTGAATTTAAAATAATTCAAACAATGCCAATAACTCCTCTGAATATTTTTATTTTGCTAGATGGGCTTTTCCAAAAGCTCATAAAATATTTCAAGGGTATTTGAAATTATATTCTAATTATATGAATATAATTCAAATTCAAATAGCTAATGATTTAAATTCAAAGTCCCAAGATTAAGTCCTTAAAAATGTTCAATATTTTGGTTGGGACCAGAACCCTTGCCAAAAATTATCAAACATTTAAGAAGAGCATTTTGGAACAATGAATGAGATTTTAGGGTTTTGCCCCTCTTTTATTTAAGTTTTTGAGGCTTCGAAATTTCCTCAGTTCAAGTTTCAAAAATTTAAACATGATGCAAACACTAGGCAGCACCAGAAGCTAGGGATGTGACAAAATCCTTCTCCCATCTTAGGAGAAGGTCAAGGAAGAAGAAGAATAAAGGGGGCCCTCTTCCCCTCTCTTCCAGTGGCGGATCTACACCAACACCTCCGTCATCTTCACCAACATATTCGTCACCTTCCCCCATCTATCTACAGCGGTCCACTCTAACGCAACCCGTTGTACCCTCTACTTGAACATGGTGCCTTATGCTTCATATTATTATCCAATGATGTGTTGCCATCCTATGATGTCTGAGTAGATTTTCGTTGTCCAATCGGTAATTGGTGAATTCCTATGATTGATTTAATTTGCTTGTGGTTATGTTGCTGTCCTTTGGTGCCCATCGTATGAGCGTGCGTGTGGATCACACCATAGGGCTAGTTGTATGTTGATAGGACTATGTATTGGATGGCAAGAGTGACAGAAACTTCAACCTAGCATAGAAATTGATGCATACGGGATTGAAGGGAGACCAATATATCTTAATGCTATGGTTGGGTTTTGCCTTAATGAACGTTAGTAGTTGCGGATGCTTTCTAATAGTTCCAATCATAAGTGCATAGAATTCCAAGTCAGGGATGACATGCTAGTAGTGGCCTCTCCCACATAAAACTTGCTATGGGTCTAGTAAAATAGTCAATTGCATAGGGACAATTTCGCAACTCCTACCACCACTTTTCCACACTCACTATACTAACTTTATTTCTTCTTTACCTAAACAGCCCCTACTTTTATTTACGTGCACTTTATATTCTTGGAAACCTATCCAAAAACACGAACAAAGTACTTCTAGTTTTATACTTGTTCTAGGTAAAGTGAACGTTAGGCGTGCGTAGAGTTGTATCGGTGGTCGATAGAACTTGAGGGAATATTTGTTCTACCTTTAGATCCTCATTGGGTTTGACACTCTTACTTATCTAAAGAGGTTACAATTGATCCCCTATACTTGTGGGTTATCATGCTCCCACTCCTTACATGTGGCTCTAGGTGAAAACTTGATTTTCGGATCGGACGGTGGCGGCTATCCGTGGTTGTATCCTTTTGAGAGGCACCATCCTAGATTTCCTTCTTCATCATTGTCTGTCTCACCCCCTCCTTGGTGGCTCCATGTTCTTCTTGCTCATCTCTAGTTTTCTTGGTTGTCGCCCGAGTGGTGTGACGGTGTCCGAAACCTTTGTATCTTGCCTTGGGTGTGTGTATTGTGTGACGATGTGGCGTGTGTTTGTATTGATTCGCTCGGATGTATGTGGTGATGGTTGCCTTATAACATAAAGTGGAGGGAAACCCTTTTTCGGTAATGTGACGAACACAACAACAAATTTCAGATAAGAACTACTCAGAATCTCCTCCAAGACATAACTTCCTTTCAGTTCCATTGGGAGTGTATGGCCACATATAATCCTTGTTATTTCCTTTGCCCTCGTTATGACCTTACTAACGTGTTCAAGTGCTACTATTTTCTGAAGCAGAAGGTTGATGTAGAAATCAGCACAGAGTGGGGCGAAGAATGAATGGCCATGTTTCTTTTGCACATAATGCCATGCAATTCGCATATGGTGACAACTTGAACTATGTTGCGGGTGCCAAGCATCATCAACCATACGAGCAAAAACTAAAACTAGCTCATTCATGTGCCCCGTGATTCTAGAGACATCGATCGATCTGAGGAAGTACATACCTTTGCTGCAATGTACCGAAGCACTCACGAAACTTCTTTAAGACATTGACTCTTCCAACTATCCATAATTAAGCGGCAACCACTTATGTTCCATTCTTCCTTGACTTCCGTTGCACGGTGGTCAGTTTCTTTTAGTTCCTCCTACAGAAGGCATTCATACATAGGAATTTCAACCTGATCCCTATTGGAAGCCACTTGAAGCATCCTCTTGAAAGATGTCAAGTTGAGAACATCCTGCCCAAGTGCAGCTTCAATGATGAATTTTCCTATTGCTTTTTCTTACTTAGAATCAAAGTGAGCACCTGCATCTATCAAGTCAACACTCTACCTAGAAGATGATTTTTGTTTCTTCTTCATCGCAGAAGGATTTCAATATTGTAGGAAAATGGCTTCTACAGTATAACCTCCCTGCAATGATTAACATATTATTCACTCATGTTTGTAAAGTGTAATTCACATAAATTACTAGCTTTCAACTGCTTACTCATGTAACAAGACCGCACATAATATATACTACAATAAGATCATACATTACATTACCCTAAACCAATCCTAACCCAGAAAAAGTTGCTTGTTGTAATACTTTGTTATGTGTAACTAACATGAAGAAAGATTATACAAAAATATGATCTACAGTGTGAAACACATTTACCAACAACCAACAGATAAAAACATGAGTTTTTGCTAATAATTTTTATTATTTTCGCCATGGGAAACAAATCTTTCCGGGTCAATATGATGGATGGAAGTTATTATGGTATGAAGAATTGTCCATCTTCACCATAAAAAGATAATATGTAATTAAATTGGTAGATCAACATTAACATATACTAATATGTGGAAGAGCATGTTTACACTAAAATATAGTTGGTGCAGGCTCTTGAATAAAGTAAAGATAGGAATGTGCATCGCAAAGCATGGAACGACTGCGTCCCGCCACAATACCCAATTCAGAAAAACTGGTCTAAACCCCTGCAATGGCTGCTCCACGCTCTCAACTGCTCTAAACTGGTCTAAACCCCCCAAGCCTCAAGAAACCAGTGCTCCACGCTCTTCAGGATGGCAGGCACCAATCCATAAACTGACAAAAAACAGTCAGCGCCGGTATGTTACAATTTGAACTGAATCCCCTGTATTTCATAGATTTTACGTTTTGCAGTAAGTCAGTGACAGTACATTGCAATTCTCTTGGTAACAACTGCTACTGTTGAGAGTCTTTTCTTCAATGATGACTTGTGCCAAAAACAAGCTAAGAAACCAGATGCGGGTGGAAAAATATGATTTATTCCTTGGTTACATTCATTGAAAGAATATGATCATTCATTTATAAACCCTAAACTCATTTCTAGAAAAAAATCACATGTTTATAAAAATTGAAGTACGGAAAAGTTGTCCTCTAACTTGTAACTAGATTTGCATTCTGATCCCTATTGGAACCCACGTGAAGCATCTTCTTGAAAGATGTCAAGTTGAGAACATCCTGCCCAAGTCCAAACATTCGGCCCAAGTCCAGCCTTAGTGATGAGTTTGCCTATTTGCTTTAGCTTACTGAGAATTGAAGTGAGCACCTGTCTCCATCAAGTCAACACTCTACCCTGAAGATATTTTTTTCTTATTCATCGCAGAAGGATTTCAATATAGTAAGCAAGTGGCTTCTGCAGTGTAAGATCCCTGCAGTAATTAACAACATATTATTCACTCATGTATTAAAGTGTAATTCACATAAATTATTGGCTTTCAACTACTTCCTTGTGTAACAAGACCGTGCATGACATATACTACAAATGAGGTCATACATTACATTACCTGAAACCCATCCTAACCTAGAAAATATTAAACAAAGTTACTTGTTGTAATATTTTGTTATGTGTAAGTGACATGACGAATACACAAAAATGTGATATAGAGTGTGAAACACATTTACCAACAGCCAACAGATAAAAACATGAGTTTTGACAAATATTTTTTATTATTTTCACCATGGGCAACAAATCTTTTCGGATAAATATGGTGGGTGGAAGTTATTATGGAACAATAATTTAAGAATTGTCCATCTTCACCATAAAAAAGATAATATGTCATTAAATTGAAAGATGAACATTAACAAATTACTAATATGTGGAAAAACATGTTTACACTAAAATACAATTGGTGGAGGCTCTTGAATAAACGAAAGATGGGAATGTGCTAGCAAGCTGGTCCTAAACCGCAAACCCAAGCGAGCCAGGAAATTAAACAATCCATGTACCATTAGGTCATTAGCTTGTCCCGTCAAAGCTAATTTAGAGTGATAATATCCCTGCAAAGCTAGTTACCTACAGTAGAACTACCTTTTTGGAGCAAAAGTTAATTCCCACAAAACCATATTATATTTGTATATGTGCCCTCACCGAAAGTTTAAGCCCTCCCAGTCTTCTAATGTCCCCGCCACCCAAAAGAATAAACAATTAAGCTAATCAAATCTAGTCATGTCAGTATTTGCTCTAATGTGCTCAAAAAGCACAAAAACACTTCTGATTTATTTTGCCAAACCAGAAACCCTGAATCAGTGTAGGATATTTGTCGTGTCCAATTTATTTTGCTAAATCACACACCGAACCTGAGTCGGATTCACATAATGTATCTGTGTCCAAGAGTATCTTGCAGCACTCCTAATTAGCCAAAACCTAAACCTAAAAGTTGGGGGAGGATGAGTTATTTTCGGCATCTGCTCATATAAATCTAATTGGGTAGGCCTAGCTCAAGTCATGGGTATTCAGTTGAATACCCATGATTTTGACAAAAAAAAGAATTATGTATACTACACATTCTGCATAAATATATACGCAAGAAGCAAAACTGAGCTAAGATAGGAGAGTATTCAAAAATTCAGCCAATGAACTGCAGCAGCCTGCCTCCCTCCTCCCACCTCTGACGTGGCCTAGTGGCCAAAAACGTTTCCAACAAAAGGAGGAAAGGGAAAAAGCCCAAACAAATTTCCATTTGCATCGCAAAGATTAGAACGACTACGTCCCGCCACAATCCCCAATTTAAAAAATGGTCTAAACCTCTTCCTCAGCTCCTTCCGGTCCTCCAACATGCCCCACCCCAAGCCTCGAGCAACCAGTGCTCCACGCTCTTTAGGCTGGCAGGCACCAGTCCATGAACTGACAAACAATGAGTCAACGACAGTATGTTACAATTTGAATTGAATCCCCTGTGTGAAGGAAATATGCCCTAGAGGCAATAATAAAGTTGTTATTTATATTTCCTTATATCATGATAAATGTTTATTATTCATGCTAGAATTTTATTAACCGGAAACTTAGTACATATGTGAATACATAGACTAACATTGTGTCACTAGTTTGCCTCTACTTGACTAGCTCGTTAATCAAAGATGGTTAAGTTTCCTAACCATGGACAAGAGTTGTCATTTGATGAACGGGATCACATCATTAGAGAATGATGTGATTGACTTGACCCATCAGTTATCTTAGCACTATGATCGTTTAGTTTGTTGCTATTGCTTTCTTCATAAATTATACATGTTCCTATGACTATGACATTATGCAACTCCCGAATACCGGAGGAACACTTAGTGTGCTATCAAACGCCACAACGTAAGTGGGTGATTATAAAGATGCTCTATAGGTGTCTCCGATGGTGTTTGTTGAGTTGGCATAGATCGAGATTAGGATTTGTCAATCCGATTGTCAGAGAGGTATCTCTGGGCCCTCTCAATAATGCACATCACTATAAGCCTTGCAAGCAGTATGACTAATGAGTTCGTTACGAGACGATGCATTACGGAACGAGTAAAGAGACTTGCCGGTAAAGAGATTGAACTAGGTATGATGATACCAACGATCGAATCTCGGACAAGTAACATACTGATGAGAACGGGAACAACGTATGTTGTTATGCAGTTTGACCGATAAAGATCTTCGTAGAATATGTAGGAACCAATATGAGCATACAGTTTCCGCTATTGGTTATTGACCGGAGGTGAGTCTCGGTCATGTCTACATAGTTCTCAAACCTGTAGGGTCCGCATGCTTAACGTTCGATGACGATCTATATTATGAGTTTATGAGTTTTGTTGTACCGAAGGTAGTTGGGAGTCCTGGATGTGATCACGGACATGACGAGGAGTCTCGAAATGGTCGATACATAAATATTGATATATTATATGGCTATGTTTGGACACCAGAATGGTTTCAGATAAGTTCGGGGAATTACCGGAGTACCCGGGAGTTACCGTTACCCCCCGGGGAGTCAATGGGCCTTAATAGGCCATAGTGGGAGAGAGGAGAAGGCGGCCAAGTGAGGGACGCCCCCCCCCCCAAGCCAATCCAAATTGGGGAGGGGGCCGGCCCCCTTTCCTTCTCTCCTTCTCCCTCTTCCTTCTTCTCCTACTCCAACTAGGGAAAGGGGGAAACCTACTCCTACTAGGAGTAGGAATTCCCCTTGGGGCGCGCCATAGAGAGAGCCGACCCTCCCCTCCTCCACTCAGTTATATACGAGGGAGGGGGGCACCCCAGAGACACACAAGTTGACAGTTGTCTTAGCCATGTGCGGTGCCCCCCTCCACAGATTTCTGCCTCGGTCATATCGTTGTAGTGCTTAGGCGAAGCCCTGCGTCGGTAACTTCATCATCACCATCATCATGTGGTCGTGCTGACAAAACTCTCCCACGGCCTCAACTAGATCAAGAGTACGAGGGACGTCTCCGAGATGAACGTGTGCAGATCACGGAGGTGTCGTGCGTTCGGTACTTGATCGGTTGGATCGCAAAGACGTTCGACTACATCAACCACGTTACTTAACGCTTCCGCTTTCGGTCTACGAGGGTACATGGACACACTCTCCCCTCTTGTTGCTATGCATCTCCTAGATAGATCTTGCGTGATCATAGGAATTTTTTTAAATACTACGTTCCCCAATAGTGGTATCCGAGTCAGGTCTATGCGTAGATGTTATATGCACGAGTAGAACACAAAGGAGTTGTGGGCGTGGGTATATACATATTGCTTGCCATCACTAGTTGATTCTTGATTCAGCAGTATTGTTGGATGAAGCGGCTCAGACCGACATTACGCATACGCTTACGCGAGACTGGTTCTACCGACGTGCTTCGCACACAGGTGGTTAGTGGGTGTCTGTTTCTCCAAATTTAGTTGAATCGGTTTCAATGAACAGGGTTCTTTCTGAAGATCAAAAAGCAATAACTATACTATGTTGTGGTTTTGATGCGTAGGTAAGAATGGTTCTTGCTAGAAGCCCGTAGCAGCCACGTAAAACTTGCAACAACAAGATAGAGGACGTTTAACTTGTTTCTGCAGGGCATGTTGTGATGTGATATGGTCAAGACGTGATTATATAAATTGTTGTATGAGATGATCATGTTTTGTAACATAGTTATCGGCAACTGGCAGGAGCCATATGGTTGTCGCTTTATTGTATGAAATGCAATCGCCATGTAATTGCTTTAATTTATCACTAAGCGATAGCGATAGTCGTAGAAGAAATAGTTGCTGAGACGACAACGACGCTTCGATGGAGATCAAGGTGTCAAGCCGGTGACGATGGTGATCATGACGGTGCTTTGGAGATGGAGATCAAAGGCACAAGATGATGATGGCCATAACATATCATTTATATTGATTGCATGTGATGTTTATCCTTTATGCATCTTATTTTTCTTAGTACAGCGGTAGCATTATAAGATGATCGCTCACTAAATTTCAAGGTACAAGTGTTCTCCCTGAGTATGCACCATTTCTATAGTTCGTCATGCCGAGACACCATGTGATGATCGGGTGTGATAACCTCTACGTTCACATACAACAGGTGCAAGCTAGTTTTGCACACGCAGAATACTCAGGTTAAACTTGATGAGCCTAGCATGTGCAGATATGGCCTCTGAACACTTAGACCGAAAGGTCGAGCGTAAATCATATAGTAGATATGATGAACGTAGTGATGTTCACCATTGAAAACTACTCCATCTCACGTGATGATTGGACATGGTTTAGTTTATATGGATCACATGATCACTTAGATGATTAGAGGGATGTCTATCTAAGTGAGAGTTCTTAAGTAATATGATTAATTGAACTTCAATTTATCATGAACTTAGTACCTGATAGTATTTTGCATGTCTATGTTGTTGTAGATAAATGGCCCGTGTTGTTGGTCCATTGAATTTTAATGCGTTCCTAGAGAAAGCTAAGTTGAAAGATGATGGTAGCAATTACACGGACTGGGTCCGTAACTTGAGGATTATCCTCATTGCTGCACAGAAGAATTACATCCTAGAAGTGCCGCTGGGTGCCAAACCCGCTGCAGGAGCAATGCCAGATGTTATGAACACTTGGCAGAGCAAAGTTGATGACTACTTGATAGTTCAGTGTGCCATGCTTTACGGCTTAGAACTGGGACTTCAACGACATTTTGAACATCATGGAGCATATGAGATGTTTCAGGAGTTGAAGTTAATATTTCAAGTAAAAAATGCCCGGATTGAGAGATATGAAGTCTCCAATAAGTTCTACAGCTGCAAAATGGAGGAGAATAGTTCTATCAGTGAACATATACTCAGAATGTCGGGGTACCACAATCACTTGACTCAGCTGCAAGTTAATCTTCCAGTTGATAGTGTCATTGACAGATTTCTTCAATCACTGCCACCAAGCTACAAAAGCTTCATGATGAACTATAATATGCAAGGGATGGAGAAGACGATTCCCGAGCTCTTCGCAATGCTAAAAGCAGCGGAGGTAGAAATCAAGAAGGAGCATCTAGTGTTGATGGTCAACAAGACCACTAGTTTCAAGAATAAGGGCAAAGGGAAGAAGGGGAACTTCAAGAAGAACAGCAAGCAAGTTGCTGCTCAAGTGAAGAAGCCCAAGTCTGGACCTAAGCCTGGGACTGAGTGCTTCGACTACAAAGGGATTAGTCACTAGAAGCGGAACTGCCCCAAGCATTTGGCGGATAAGAAGGATGTCAAAGTGAAAGGTATATTTGATATACATGTTATTGATGTGTACCTTACTAATGCTCGCAATAGTGCCTGGGTATCTGATACTGGTTCTGTTGCTAATATTTGCAACTCGAAACAGGGGCTATGGATTAAGCAAAGATTGGCTAAGGACGAGGTGACGATGCGCGTGGGAAATGGTTCCAAAGTCGATGTGATCGCCGTCGGCACACTACCTCTACATCTACCTTTGGGATTAGTTTTAGACCTGAATAATTGTTATTTGGTGCCAGCATTAAACATGAACACTATATCTGGATCTTGTTTGATGCGAGACGGTTATTCATTGAAATCAGAGAATAATGGTTGTTCTATTTATATGAGTAATATCTTTCATGGTCATGCACCCTTGATGAGTGGTCTATTTTTACTAAATCTTGATAGTAGTGATACACATGTTCATAGTATTGAAGCCAAAAGATATAAGTTTAATAATGATAGTGCAACTTATTTGTGGCATTGCTATTTAGGTCATATTGGTGTAAAGTGCATGAAGAAACTCCATACTGATAGGCTTTTGGAATCACTTGGTTATGAATTATTTGATGCTTGCGAACCATGCCTCATGGGCAAGATGACTAAGACTCCGTTCTCTGGAACAATGGAGCGAGCAACATACTTGTTGGAAATAATACATACTGATGTATGCGATCTGATGAGTGTTGATGCTCATGGAGGGTATCGTTATTTTCTGACCTTCACAGATGATTTGAGCAGATATGGGTATATCTACTTGATGAAACATAAGTCTGAAACATTTGAAAAGTTCAAAGAATTTCAGAGTGAAGTGGAAAATCATCGTAACAAGAAAATAAAGTTTCTACGATCTGATCGTGGAGGAGAATATTTGAGTTATGAGTTTGGTCTTCATTTGAAACAATAAGGAATAGTTTCGCAACTCACGCCACCTGGAACACCACAACGTAATGGTGTGTCCGAACATCGTAACCACACTCTATTAGATATGGTGCGATCTATGATGTCTCTTACTGATTTACCGCTATCATTTTGGGGTTATGCTTTAGAGACGGTTGCATTCATGTTAAATAGGGCACCATCAAAATTCGTTGAGACGAGACCATATGAACTGTGGTTTGGCAAGAAACCCAAGTTTTCGTTTCTTAAAGTTTGGGGCTGCGATGCTTATGTGAAAAAGCTTCAACCTGATAAGCTCGAACCCAAATTGGAGAAATGTGTCTTCATAGGATACCCAAAGGAGACTGTTGGGTACACCTTCTATCACAGATCCGAAGGCAAGATATTCGTTGCTAAGAATGGATCCTTTCAAGAGAAGGAGTTTCTCTCAAAAGAAGTGAGTGGGAGAAAAGTAGAACTTGATGAGGTAACTGTACCTGCTCCCTTATTGGAAAGTAGTTCATCACAGAAAACAGTTCCAGTGATTCCTGCACCAGTAAGTGAGGAAGCTAATGATGATGATCATGAAACTTCTGGTCAAGTTACTACCGAACCTTGTAGGTCAATCAAAGTAAGATCCGCACCAAAGTGGTACGGTAATCCTGTTCTGAAGGTCATGTTACTTGACCATGATGAACCTACAAACTATGAGGAAGCGAGGATGAGCCCAGATTCCACGAAATGGCTTGAGGCCATGAAATCTGAGATGGGATCCATGTATGAGAACAAAGTGTGGACTTTTGTTGACTTGCCCGATGATCGGCAAGCCATAGAGAATAAATGGATCTTCAAGAAGAAGACTGACGCTGACGGTAACATTACTGTCTACAAAGCTCGACTTGTTGCGAAAGGTTTTCGACAAGTTCAAGGAGTTGACTACGATGAGACCTTCTCACCCGTAGCGATGCTTAAGTCCATCCGAATCATGTTAGCAATTGCCGCATTTCAAGATTATGAAATTTGGCAAATGGATGTCAAAATTGCATTCCTTAATCGATATCTTAAAGAAGAGTAGTATATGATGAAAACAAAAGGTTTTGTTGATCCAAAAGGTGCTAACAAAGTGTGCAAGCTCCAGCGGTCCATTTATGAACTGGTGCAAGCCTCTCGGAGTTGGAATATACGCTTTGATAGTGTGATCAAAGCATATGGTTTTATACATACTTTTGGGGAAGCCTGTATTTACAAGAAAGTGAGTGGGAGCTCTAGAGCATTTCTGATATTATATGTGGATGAAATATTGTTGACCGGAAATGATACTGAATTTCTGAATAACATAAAAGGGTACTTGAATAAGAGTTTTTCAATGAAAGACCTCGGTGAGGCTGCTTATATATTGGGCATCAAGATCTATAGAGATAGATCAAGATGCTTAACTGGACTTTCACAAAGCACATACCTTAATAAAGTTTTGAAGAAGTTCAAAATGGATCAAGCAAAGAAAGGGTTCTTGCCTATGTTACAAGGTGTCAAGTTGAGTCAGACTCAATGCCCGACCAATGCAGAACATAGAGAGAAAATGAAAGTCATTCCCTATGCTTCATCCATAGGTTCTATCATGTATGCAATGCTGTGTACCAGACCTGATGTGTGCCTTGCTATTAGTTTGGCGGCGAGGTACCAAAGTAATCCAGGAGTGGATCAATGGACAGCGGTCAAGAACATCCTGAAATACCTGAAAAGCACTAAGGATATGTTTCTCGTTTATGGAGGTGACAAAGAGCTCGTCATAAACGATTACATTGATGCAAGCTTTGACACTGATCTGGATGACTCTAAGTCACAAACTGAATACATATTTTTATTGAATTGTGGAGCTGTCAGTTGGTGCAGTTCCAAGCAGAGCTCGTGGCGGGATCTATGTGTGAAGCGGAGTACATAGCTGCTTCGGAAGCAGCAAATGAAGGAGTCTGGATGAAGGACTTCATATGTTATCTAGGTGTCATACCTAGTGCATCGAGTCCAATGAAAATCTTTTGTGACAATACTGGTGCAATTACCTTGGCAGAGGAATCCAGATTTCACAAGAGAACCAAGCACATCAAGAGACGCTTTAATTCCATCCAGGATCTAGTCCAGGTGGGAGACATAGAGATTTGCAAGATACATACGGATCTGAATGTTGCAGATCCGTTGACTAAGCCTCTTCCACGAGCAAAACATGATCAACACCAAGGCTCCATGGGTGTTAGAATCATTACTGTGTAATCTAGATTATTGACTCTAGTGCAAGTGGGAGACTGAAGGAAATATGCCCTAGAGGCAATAATAAAGTTATTATTTATTTCCTTATATCATGATAAATGTTTATTATTCATGCTAGAATTTTATTAACCGGAAACATAATACATGTGTGAATACATAGACAAACAGAGTGTCACTAGTATGCCTCTACTTGACTAGCTCGTTAATCAAAGATGGTTATGTTTCCTAACCATGGACAAGGAGTTGTTATTTGATTAACGGGATCACTTCATTAGGTGAATGATCTGATTGACATGACCCATTCCATTAGCTTAGCACCCAATCATTTAGTATGTTGCTATTGCTTTCTTCATGACTTATACATGTTCCTATGACTATGAGATTATGCAACTCCCGTTTGCCGGAGGAACACTTTGTGTGCTACCAAACGTCACAACGTAAATGGGTAATTATAAAGGTGCTCTACAGGTGTCTCCAAAGGTACATGTTGGGTTGGCGTATTTCGAGATTAGGATTTGTCATACCTAGTGCATCGGGTCCAATGAAAATCTTTTGTGACAATACTGGTGCAATTATCTTGGCAGAGGAATCCAGATTTCACAAGAGAACCAAGCACATCAAGAGACGCTTGAATTCGATACGCGATAAAGTCAAGGAGGGAGACATAGAGATTTACAACATACATATGGATCTGAATGTTGCAGACCCGTTGACTAAGCCTCTCTCACGAGCAAAACAAGATCAGCACCAAGACTCCATGGGTGTTAGAATCATTACAATGTAATCTAGATTACTGACTCTAGTGCAAGTGGGAGACTGAAGGAAATATGCCCTAGATGCAATAATAAAGTTGTTATTTATATTTCCTTATATCATGATAAATGTATATTATTCATGCTAGAATTGTATTAACCAAAAACTTAGTACATGTGTGAATACATAGACAAACAGAGTGTCACTAGTATGCCTCTACTTGACTAGCTCATTAATCAAAGATGGTTAAGTCTCCTAACCATGGACAAGAGTTGTCATTTGATGAACGAGATCACAACATTAGAGAACGACGTGATTGACTTCACCCATCCATTAGCTTAGCACTATGATTGTTTAGTTTGTTGCTATTGCTTTCTTCATAAATTATACATGTTCCTATGACTATGAGATTATGCAACTCCCGAATACCGGAGGAACACTTAGTGTGCTACCAAACGTCACAACGTAACTGGGTGATTATAAAGATGCTCTACAGGTGTCTCCAATGGTGTTTGTTGAGTTGGCATAGATCGAGATTAGGATTTGTCACTCCGATTGTCAGAGTGGTATCTCTGGGCCCTCTTGATAATGCACATACTACAAGCCTTGCAAGCAGTATGACTAATGAGTTAGTTACGAAATAATGCACATACTACAAGCCTTGCAAGCAGTATGATGACGAGGAGCCCCGGCCGCCGAACAACAGTGGACAGAAGGGTTTTCCCCCACAAGTGCGGACGGTGAACATGATATACGCAACCCACGTCCCCAAAAGGGAGCGGAAGCGCGCGTTAAGGGACGTATACGCGGTAGAGCCAGTGTCACATCCCTAGTTGCTGGTAGTGCTCTAGGCTAGCTTCATGTGTGCATCATGTCTATATTTTCGAAACTTGAATTGAGGAATTTTTGGAAGCCTCAAAAACCTTAAATAAAGAGGGGCAAAACCCCTAGAAATCTCATTCATTGTTCCAAAATGCTCTTCTTAAATGTTTGATAATTTTTGGCAAGGGTTCTGGTCCCAACCAAAATATTGAACATTTTTAAGGATTTATTTTTGGGACTTTGAATTTAATTCATTAGCTATTTGAATTTGAATTATATTCATATAATAAGAATATAATTTCAAATATCCCTGAATTATTTTATGAGCTTTTGGAAAAGTCCATCTAGCAAAATAAAATATTCAGAGGAGCTTTGGCAGTGTTTGAATTATTATTTTTAATTCAAAACAGTGGCAAAAGAATTAAATAAAAGAAAAAAAAACAGAACAGAAATAAATAGAAAGGGAGAGAAGGCCACCTGGGCCACCTACCTGGCCCAGCTTCCCCAACGGCCCAGCCCACCGCTGCCCCCCCCCCTCCCCTGTCGTCTTCCTCCCTGCCAGGAGGACGGACACCGCGACGCCGCCGCGCGCGCCACCTCCACCCTGCCCGGCCACCTCCTGCTTACCTGGTCGCCGCTGGAGGCACCCGAGGAAGCCACGCACTCCCCCTCGCCCCCCTGCACCTCTCTCCTCTCCCTCACTCGCTGCTCTCTTTCCCCTCTCCCTCTTCGTTCTTCGCCCGAACAGAGAGCCGCCGCCATCGTTCGCTGCCACCACGCCCACCATGCTCCTCTCGCCTCCCCGTGTAGTCTGCAAACTCCGCCACCGCCTGTTACGTCGCCTCGAGCAAGCCCCGAGCGCTCGGACGCCCCAACTCGACCGCATCGACTCGTCTTCAAGCTTCGGTCGCCGGAGATCGCCGTCGCTGTCCCGTCGCCCCAGGCCTTCCCCGAGCACGCCGACCGTCTCAATGTGATCTCCGTGAGCCCCTGCTTCGTTTCCCCCTAACCCCATGTCCGATTTCGAGCTCCAGCCGCTCCCTCCATCGGAGCCGAGACGCTCCGCCGCACGGGCTCGTCGCCGGTGAAGCCCCGGTGACCTTTTGGTCCCACGCATGCATCCGTTGCACTCGTTGCGTCCCGTAGAGTAAAACTAGCACGACAACCGTCTCGTTTGCACACCGCAGCGCCGGTCCCACGAACCCCCGAGCTCCGGCCGCCGCCGGGGTCGATGCCGCGCTCAACTCCAGCCACCCCACGCCCTCTCGTGGGTCCCCCTGGATGCGCGGGAGCACGGGCTCACTCTTGGTGCCCTCAGCGCGACCAGCCGCGGGCTGTAGCGCCGTCCCGAGCAACTCCGGCGAGGTCTCGCCGTCGCCGTGGTCGCCGGCGTCACTTGCTGACGTGGCTGGCTTAGTTAGCCACTAATCACCGCACCGTGTCACTGGCACTGGGCCCCACGCCTTAATTAATCTTAGTTTATTTTCTGTTTAGTTTAACTAACCACATGGGCCCCACCCGTCAGCTTTGACCACGCTGACATGGACGTTGACCGACCCCACACGTCAGTATTGACCTGCTGACGTGTCTGTTGACCCGGCCCCACCTGCCATTGACACTAACCAGCCTCAGTCACTGACCAGTGGACCCCACTGGTCAGGTTTTGACCACCAGCAGCGTCTGTTGACCTGCTGACGTCATAGTGACGCAATGCTGACGCAATAAGTATTTTCTGGATTTATTATAATTCAGGAAATTCCAGAAAATTGTATAAACTTCTAAAATTCATAGAAATTCAACCGTAACTCCAAATTAAATAAATTATATATGAAAAATTATCAGAAAAATTCAAGGAATCCATCTGTACCATTTTCATGCATGTTAGAACAACTTATAGCTGCTGTTTAGCACAAATCAATTAAATGGCATTTGAATAATCACATATGGAGTTTAAATTTGAATCTTGTATTCAAACCAACTTCATTTAATCTGTTGCTAGTTGCATTAGCCCAAAACACATTCATTTTGCCATGTCATGATCATGCATCATATTGTGCATTGCATTGATTGTGTTCCCTTCTGTGTTGCCGGTATTTGTCCCCTCTCGATAGACGTGATACCGATGATGTGATCATTGACACTGATGAAGACTCAATGTTATCTTCAGAAGTGCCAGGCAAGCAAAACCCCCTTGTTCATTCCGATAAAATCCCACTCTCTCGCTCCTGCTCTCTTTACTGCATTAGGACAACATCGATTCAACTGTTATTTGCTGCGGTAGTTGAACCCCTTTATCCTTTGCATGACCTGTCATTGCCACAGTAAATAGATGAAACCCACTAGCATGAGTAGGAGTTGTTTGAGCCCTCTTGTGCCTACTCATTCATGCTTGTTTGTCATGCCTGCTATTGCTTAGAGTTGTGTCAGGTCTGATTCATCAGGAATGAATCAGAGGTGTGTGAACATGTCCTACTGGTGTGTGAGCTAAGTGTGTGAACACGATTTGGTAAAAGGTGTCGGTGAGAGGCCATGTAGGAGTACATGGTGGGTTGTCTCATTGAAGTCGTCCTTAGGAACTGAGTTCTGTGTTTGTGATCCATGATTCAGCTACTACCATGCATTGGGCCCTGAAATATGACCCCGCTCGACTTCTTATTCACCCTTGTCCTCTGTCCAGGAGTTGCAAGTAGTTTCTGGTGTTTGTAGCTTGCTGGAGGCCGTGGACAGCGCTGACCGTAGGGGTGGGCTGTGATGCGGTAGGCACGTGGCCGGGTAGACCGGGCGCCCGTTTGGTGTCACGGAACCCTGTTCACATCGTTTGGGGATGTGAGCGAAACTCCGGCCGGATCTCCTCATGGATGGAACCCGAATAGGCGATAAACCTGGACTAGAGACTTGAGTGTTTAGGTAGGTCGTGGTCTACACCCACGTCGGCTTTCGCTTGAAGTCTGCCGAGCACATGTCGTGTGCAGACGCTAAGTGGTGGAAACATGTATGAAGAAGTACACCCCTGTAGGGTTAACATCATCTATTCGAATAGCCGTGTCTGCGGTAAAGGACTTCTGGGTTGCTTATATCAGTTCATAGACAAGTGAAAGTGGATACTTTAAAATGCGCAAGATAAGCGTGAGTGCTATGGATGGCGTTCTCGTAGGGAGACGAGAGCGGATCCATAGTGGTGTATTGATATGGTGAATATGTGGACTCGTGTGCGCCACCTCAAAAGAGTTACTTGCAGTCGTAGTTCAGGATAGCCACCGAGTCAAAGCTGGCTTGCTGAAGTTAAACCCCACCACCCCCTTGTTGATAATGATGCATATGTAGATAGATCTGATGTAAGTCTTGCTGGGTACATTTGTACTCACGTTGCTTAATTTATGTTTTTCCAGAGAGACTTCAGTCTCGCTAGTAGTACCGCATGGACTTCGACGTTTAGCTTGTTACCTCAGCTACGATCTTGTGCCCTCGGCAGGATCTGGTAGATAGTCAGGCTTCTCAGCCTTTTTCAGTTATAGATGTCTGTACCCAGACATGATAGCTTACGCTTGTGCTTTGACTTGTATGCTCTGATTGTTGGGTCATGAGACCCATGTTTGTAATATCTCGCTCCTCGAAGCCTATTGAGTAAATTACTTGAGTCATAGAGTCGTGTTGTGATGCCATGTTGTATTTGCACATATCGAGCATATTGTGTGTATGTTATTGAAATGCTTGGTATGTGTGGGATCTGACCATCTAGTTGTTTATCTTTAGTAGCCTCTCTTACGGGGAAATGTCTCCTAGTGTTTCACTGAGCCATGATAGCTTGCTACTGCTCCGGAACACTTAGGCTGGCCGGCATGTGTCCTTCTTCGTTCCTGTGTCTGTCCCTTCGGGGAAATGTCACGCGATGAATACCGGAGTCCTGTTAGCCCGCTACAGCCCGGTTCACCGGAGTCCTGCTAGCCCAGTGCTACAGCCTGGATCCACTCGCTGATGACCGACACGTTCGATGCTGGGTCATGGATGCCTGTCCCTGTAAGTCTGTGCCACTTTGGATTTACGACTAGCCATGTCAGCCCGGGCTCCTTATCATATGGATGCTAGCGACACTATCATATACGTGTGCCAAAAGGCGCAAACGGTCCCGGGCAAAGGTAAGGCGACACCCGTGGGAATACCGTGCGTGAGGCCGCAAAGTGATATGAGAAGTTACATGCTAGATCGATGTGGCATTGAGTCGGGGTCCTGACAGCGTTGGTATCAGAGCTTGACTGCCTGTAGGATTACCAAGCCAAACTGGTCGAAGTTGAGTCTAGAAATTCTTTAGTTATATAAGGGAATTGATTGTGGGATGGAACGTAAGGCTCTTTTTACTCCTTATACCTCATGGCCTTCTGATCTGAGTCATCATCTTCTCTTCTACGGGGATTAAGAACTAGGCTATCTCTTCTTTCTATTAGGATCACGTGTTACTAATCAGTAGACTTATAAGATTGTTGGATTTAAGCTTGAGTTCAGTTCCTACTACTTCTGTATGTTAACTGTTGATCTCCAAACCTTGATATTGTGCTTCTGAGTGGTTTTGCCACCATTTTTGTGAATGTCTCAAATCTTTTCTGAGCATTTACAGCCGTTATGCTGTCCGAGTCATCCCAGGTTTCCAAAGAGTCTGACGCATTTGCAAAATCCTTTTCCTCTGGTTTCAATGTCTTTTAGGCCAGGTTAATCACACAAATTAGTGAGTTGAGGTACTTTATTGTCTCGACATATATGTTGGAATAATTATTATGACCCTAGGTGTTTTAGGGAGTCACCTAGTAATCTAGCAACGTTTTGTGTTCCCAGTGTGAAGATTCTGGCCTTTATTATCGAAAGCATCCTGTGATGCCATTTAGTTAGTAGGCATTCTATTCCTGGGTTTTGAACCCGAGATTCACCCTACTTACTTCATGTTGATAGTGTTGCTAGTTCCTTTAGGATATTAGTAACTTTGCGATAGTCCTCGAGGTTCGTGGTATATCCTTCTTCCAATTACCATGAACCATTCTTGGCAGGAGTTCTTCTGAACCAAAAGATGACAACAAGAGTGCTCTTGATGAGTTCTCCATTATATATTGTGGCTCTGCCAGTTCTACCTTTCCGCATGGATTGCCCGGAAGAAATATGTTGAATTCATTCGACATGCCAAGCCATGCATCCACAACTCAGAAAATCGTGTGTTCCTTTGAGTTGTCCCTCTTTAGTTGTCTACTGACCTTCGTCTATCAATTGATAGTCAAGAGTATGCGTGCGCTCGTTTATCAATGCCTATTACTCTTGTGGTCCGTCAAGCCATTCTATCGCAGAATGACTAGGAGAAACAAACTCCAGTACCTCTTCCATATCCAGGATTGGGTCAAAGAAGTTGTGCTCCGCAGATCAAATTGCTAATCCAGCTTTTGTTCTGTTCTACCTTGGAGTATTACCTTATTTGATATCGAGATTGTTATAGGAATTGCACACCATCCTATGAACTCTTGGTACAGTGATACTTCTTGCCATCATTGTTCATTCCTCGGATCCTGTGTTATTGTAACCGGAATGCCGACAAATGAATTATGGTGTATGAAGTCAATACTGCTAGCAACTCTATTGCTTGGTAGTTAAATGGACGATAACCTCGTTCTTAGCGTGTTGATTGTTGAATCGTCACCCTAAGACTGATTGTGCTACCTAGTCCCTATTTCTGGTGCACTCCTCGACCAATGAGTTAGGAGTTATTTCAAGTCCTCACTCATTTGATCATATCGTCTTGCCCTCAAAAGCGAGATTGTTCTCGAGCTTAGTAACATACCGGTGGTTCGTGATTTTCAGAATGTCTTCTCGGAAGTATCACCAGGTCGTCACCTGACTGTTATGTTGAGCTCGTGAGCAAGTTGGTTTCTTGTGAACCACTTTCTTTCCAAGAATCGGTGTTAGATACCCCTGAGCTAGTTGGTTAAGCCAAACAACAACTTGGAGAGTTGGAAGATAAAAGCCTGTCTGACTTAGTTCATGTTAAGGGATATCTTTCTGTGTATGTGTGTGTGTTGAAGAAAGATGATATCTTCATTAATTGGTCCTTGTGATCAGTTGTTGGATCTATTGTCTTACCCCATCTTTGATTTGAGCATGGGCTATCATCCAATCAGACCAGAACCAACGATATTCGTAATGTTGTCTTACTCGTGGTTGATCCCTCGAGCATACACCATTATATCTTTTGGGTCTGACCAATGCTATCACTTGTTCTCTTAACTATGGAATTCCTTTTAAAGGGAAACCCGGAAGAATTGTTGTTGAGCCCATTGACAACATCCTTATCTCCTCCATGATTTTGTTGAACATTAAGCTAGTGTTGGAAACTTTTGAAAGCATTTTCTTCATGCTAGCTCATGAAGTATTTGTTTGATGAAAGGAGTGACTTCCTCTTGTACACGTGCATTTGGTGAAAGTTGCCGCCGTGGATTTGAGAAAGTTAGTTTTGCTTCCTCTGGAATCATCCCAAGTCAGTCATGCAGACGTGCGAAGTATTCTGTGGTCTAGAGACTTGCAACCTTCATTCTATTGTATATCCTAGCACACCAAGCCACTGATTGAGTTGTTCAAAGATAAAGGAGTCTGTCCAAGGTGAACTCTTTGGACTTCCACGCGTGGAGACTTCGATGTCATTAATGATGGTTCCCCACCTGAACTCGGTAGTGTTTTGTTGTAAGACTACCATGTGATAATGTTTGTCTGGGACAACGTGTTCACATGTGTGTAGCAGAACCAACTCCTGTTTTGGAGCTTGCTATCGTAGTTCGCTCCCCGAGAATCTCGCAACGTCATCTCGTCGATTTGTGTTGCGAACTTTCATTTTTCTTCCTAGACTCGATGAGTCTGGAATATCCTGACACCAACCAGATCTGAATCTCAGGCAGATATAATGGTTGGAACATTTCCCAAGAACTATAATATTGGTCCCTCGATAACCGGTAAGGTGGATGTCGTGGCCAACACACCCAGCCGGAAGACCTGTTATTATAATATCTTGATTGATGAAGTTGGCCACCTCCCCATGAGGACTTCGTAGGATTTACCTCCGTAGTTATTCCTTATGGATTCCTGTGCTCCCGAAGTCCGACCTTTTTACTTGATGTTCTAGATATTAAACCATATCTATGAATGGGTTACACTAGCACATCAAGGAGAACATTAGAAGCGGAGTGCTAAATGTCTCTCGGTCGATCATCCAGATTTTGTCTCTTTGGCCTCGCTAAGGTGAAATCTGAGAAAGTGTTATCCTCCTTTGCATCTGCATCGCCCATCGCTATTCATCATGGTAGTATGTTGTGTTGTCGGCTCCCTTGACACGGATGTTGATAAAATCTTGATGATTATGGAAATGCTCAAGTTCTTGAGAGCACGCACAAGCGCTACGTGTTATCATCAGCACTAACTGGGATTCCTCTCAGTTTCCTCGGCAATGCTATGACCTTTTTAAACAGTGATTTCACTCTCTATTGTTGGGTTCTTCCCCAGTTACCAGAATCATTCCCAGCATTTGCATTTCGTTCCCAGCTTGCACCGCCAATGTGCCATTCTACCACGGGTCTCTTCCATTTCCGGTGGTAAGCAAATTCATCCATTACGTTGTCTTCAACAAGGTAATCCACATCATCCAAGTCCGAGTATGCCATTCTACCGCCCCCCCTCCAAATGATCGGTCGAGAATTGCCTTAGGTTGGTTTAAAGAGTCTCAATGATCTCTGAATCAAAGGTAATTCTTTTTGCCACTTAAGGGGATATTTCTATGAGTCATCTTCCCTAAGGTGCATCGTTATGGTATTATGGAAACTCAACTCCTCGCTACGTTGACAACCGTTCACCACCCTCTTAGGTGTGGAATTGTGGTCTACCTAGTGAACCTTCGTCATCTGCTTCACTCCATTCCTATGGATGTGTGCTTCGCCTCTCAGCTCGAGAGATGTTGCTATGTCTCATTCCGTGAGTTAATCCTGAGTTGTTCGACCTTCGAGAAGAACCATTCTTTTAGGGTCTTTCCTTTCCTCTCGTTGTCATGTTAGCTGGAGTTCTCAGAGCAAGACGACAAGACAAAGATGGTGTTCAAATCAACGTTCATTTGAAGTGCAACCTAGATCGTGAAGATTATACTAGTTGCGTTTCCCCTTCATCCTACCCTACGCTTGAATCTTGAGACGAGATTCTTGTTTAGTGGGGGTGAGTTGTCACATCCCTAGTTGCTGGTAGTGCTCTAGGCTAGCTTCATGTGTGCATCATGTCTATATTTTCGAAACTTGAATTGAGGAATTTTTGGAAGCCTCAAAAACCTTAAATAAAGAGGGGCAAAAACCCTAGAAATCTCATTCATTGTTCCAAAATGCTCTTCTTAAATGTTTGATAATTTTTGGCAAGGGTTCTGGTCCCAACCAAAATATTGAACATTTTTAAAGATTTATTTTTGGGACTTTGAATTTAATTCATTAGCTATTTGAATTTGAATTATATTCATATAATTAGAATATAATTTCAAATATCCCTGAATTATTTTATGAGCTTTTGGAAAAGTCCATCTAGCAAAATAAAATATTCAGAGGAGCTTTGGCATTGTTTGAATTATTATTTTTAATTCAAAACAGTGGCAAAAGAATTAAATAAAAGGAAAAAAACAGAACAGAAATAAATAGAAAGGGAGAGAAGGCCACCTGGGCCACCTACCTGGCGCCACTTACCTGGCCCAGCTTCCCCAACGGCCCAGCCCACCGCCGCCCCCCCCCCCCTCCCCTGTCGTCTTCCTCCCTGCCAGGAGGACGGACACCGCGACGCCGCCGCGCGCGCCACCTCCACCCTGCCCGGCCACCTCCTGCTTACCTGCTCGCCGCTGGAGGCACCCGAGGAAGCCACGCACTCCCCCTCGCCCCCCTGCACCTCTCTCCTCTCCCTCACTCGCTGCTCTCTTCCCCTCTCCCTCTTCGTTCTTCGCCCGAACAGAGAGCCGCCGCCGTCGTTCGCTGCCACCACGCCCACCATGCTCCTCTCGCCTCCCCGTGTAGTCTGCAAACTCCGCCACCGCCTGTTACGTCGCCTCAAGCAAGCCCCGAGCGCTCGGATGCCCCAACTCGACCGCATCGACTCGTCTTCAAGCTTCGGTCGCCGGAGATCGCCGTCGCTGTCCCGTCGCCCCAGGCCTTCCCCGAGCACGCCGACCGTCTCATCGTGATCTCCGTGAGCCCCTGCTTCGTTTCCCCCTAACCCCATGTCCGATTTCGAGCTCCAGCCGCTCCCTCCACCGGAGCCGAGACGCTCCGCCGCACGGGCTCGTCGCCGGTGAAGCCCCGGTGACCTTTTGGTCCCACGCATGCGTCCGTTGCACTCGTTGTGTCCCGTAGAGTAAAACTAGCGCGACAACCGTCTCGTTTGCACACCGCAGCGCCGGTCCCGCGAACCCCCGAGCTCCGGCCGTCGCCGGGGTCGATGCCGCGCTCAACTCCGGCCACCCCACGCCCTCTCGTGGGTCCCCCTGGATGCGCGGGAGCACGGGCTCACTCTTGGTGCCCTCAACGCGACCAGCCGCGGGCTGTAGCGCCGTCCCGAGCAACTCCGGCGAGGTCTCGCCATCGCCGTGGTCGCCGGCGTCACTTGCTGACGTGGCTGGCTTAGTTAGCCACTAATCACCGCACCGTGTCACTGGCACTGGGCCCCACGCCTTAATTAATCTTAGTTTATTTTCTGTTTAGTTTAACTAACCACATGGGCCCCACCCGTCAGCTTTGACCACGCTGACATGGACGTTGACCGACCCCACACGTCAGTATTGACCTGCTCACGTGTCTGTTGACCCGGCCCCACCTGCCATTGACACTAACCAGCCTCAGTCACTGACCAGTGGACCCCACTGGTCAGGTTTGACCACCAGCAGCGTCTGTTGACCTGCTGACGTCATAGTGACGCAATGCTGACGCAATAAGTATTTTCTGGATTTATTATAATTCAGGAAATTCCAGAAAATTGTATAAACTTCTAAAATTCATAGAAATTCAACCGTAACTCCAAATTAAATAAATTATATATGAAAAATTATCAGAAAAATTCAAGGAATCCATCTGTACCATTTTCATGCATGTTAGAACAACTTATAGCTGCTGTTTAGCACAAATCAATTAAATGGCATTTGAATAATCACATATGGAGTTTAAATTTGAATCTTGTATTCAAACCAACTTCATTTAATCTGTTGCTAGTTGCATTAGCCCAAAACACATTCATTTTGCCATGTCATGATCATGCATCATATTGTGCATTGCATTGATTGTGTTCCCTTCTGTGTTGCCGGTATTTGTCCCCTCTCGATAGACGTGATACCGATGATGTGATCATTGACACTGATGAAGACTCAATGTTATCTTCAGAAGTGCCAGGCAAGCAAAACCCCCTTGTTCATTCCGATAAAATCCCACTCTCTCGCTCCTGCTCTCTTACTGCATTAGGACAACATCGATTCAACTGTTATTTGCTGCGGTAGTTGAACCCCTTTATCCTTTGCATGACCTGTCATTGCCACAGTAAATAGATGAAACCCACTAGCATGAGTAGGAGTTGTTTGAGCCCTGTTGTGCCTACTCATTCATGCTTGTTTGTCATGACTGCTATTGCTTAGAGTTGTGTCAGGTCTGATTCATCGGGAATGAACCAGAGGTGTGTGAACATGTCCTACGGTGTGTGAGCTAAGTGTGTGAACACGATTTGGTAAAAGGTGTCGGTGAGAGGCCATGTAGGAGTACATGGTGGGTTGTCTCATTGAAGCCGTCCTTAGGAACTGAGTTCTGTGTTTGTGATCCATGATTCAGCTACTACCATGCATTGGGCCCTGAAATATGACCCCGCTCGACTTCTTATTCACCCTTGTCCTCTGTCCAGGAGTTGCAAGTAGTTTCTGGTGTTTGTAGCTTGCTGGAGGCCGTGGACAGCGCTGACCGTAGGGGTGGGCTGTGATGCGGTAGGCACGTGGCCGGGTATACCGGGCGCCCGTTTGGTGTCACGGAACCCTATTCACATCGTTTGGGGATGTGAGCGAAACTCCGGCCGGATCTCCTCATGGATGGAACCCGAATAGGTGATAAACCTGGACTAGAGACTTGAGTGTTTAGGTAGGTCGTGGTCTACACCCACGTCGGCTTTCGCTTGAAGTCTGCTGAGCACATGTCGTGTGCAGACGCTAAGTGGTGGAAACATGTATGAAGAAGTACACCCCTGCAGGGTTAACATCATCTATTCGAATAGCCGTGTCCGCGGTAAAGGACTTCTGGGTTGCTTATATCAGTTCATAGACAAGTGAAAGTGGATACTTTAAAATGCGCAAGATAAGCGTGAGTGCTATGGATGGCGTTCTCGTAGGGAGACGAGAGCGGATCCATAGTGGTGTATTGATATGGTGAATATGTGGACTCGTGTGCGCCACCTCAAAAGAGTTACTCGCAGTCGTAGTTTAGGATAGCCACCGAGTCAAAGCTGGCTTGCTACAGTTAAACCCCACCATCCCCTTTGTTGATAATGATGCATATGTAGTTAGTTCTGATGTAAGTCTTGCTGGGTACATTTGTACTCACGTTTGCCTATTTTATGTTTTGCAGAGAGACTTCGGTCTCACTAGTAGTTCCACGTGGACTTCGACGTTTAGCTTGTTACCTCAGCTACGATCTTGTGCCCCGGCAGGATCTGGTAGATAGTCAGGCTTCTCAGGCTTTTTCAGTTATAGATGTCTGTACCCAGACATGATAGCTTCCGCTTGTGCTTTGACTTGTATGCTCTGATTGTTGGGTCATGAGACCCATGTTTGTAATATCTCGCTCCTCGGAGCCTATTGAGTAAATTACTTGAGTCATAGAGTCGTGTTGTGATGCCATGTTGTATTTGCACATATCGAGCATATTGTGTGTATGTTATTGAAATGCTTGGTATGTGTGGGATCTGACCATCTAGTTGTTTATCTTTAGTAGCCTCTCTTACGGGGAAATGTCTCCTAGTGTTTCACTGAGCCATGATAGCTTGCTACTGCTCCGGAACACTTAGGCTGGCCGGCATGTGTCCTTCTTCGTTCCTGTGTCTGTCCCTTCGGGGAAATGTCACGCGATGAATACCGGAGTCCTGTTGGCCCGCTACAGCCCGGTTCACCGGAGTCCTGCTAGCCCAGTGCTACAGCCTGGATCCACTCGCTGATGACTGACACGTTCGATGCTGGGTCATGGATGCCTGTCCCTGTAAGTCTGTGCCACTTTGGGTTTACGACTAGCCATGTCAGCCCGGGCTCCTTATCATATGGATGCTAGCGACACTGTCATATACGTGTGCCAAAAGGCGCAAACGGTCCCGGGCAAAGGTAAGGCGACACCCGTGGGAATACCGTGCGTGAGGCCGCAAAGTGATATGAGGTGTTACATGCTAGATCGATGTGGCATTGAGTCGGGGTCCTGACAGCCAGTCGCCCCAAAGTTCAACCCATGGTCCTCCTGCCCGATCACCTTTGATCGAAGGGACCATCCCACTAGCATCCGTCATGGCGGATTCACCGCATTGGTTCTAGACCCAATTATTGACGGATTCCATCTCACTAGAGTCCTTATGGACGGCGTCAGCTGCCTGAACCTGCTTTACCAGGATACAGTGCGGAAAATCGGCATAGATCCCTAGAGGATTAAGCCCACCAAAACGACCTTTAAAGGCGTAATACCAGGTGTAGATTCCAACTGTACAGGCTTAGTCACACTTGAAGTGGTCTTCGAATCTCCAGATAATTTCTGAAGCGAGGAGTTAATCTTCGACATAGTCCCATTCCGCAGTGGCTATCACGCACTGCTCGGGCGAACCGCATTCACCAAGTTCAATGTGGTACCGCACTACGCATACCTTAAGCTCAAAATTCCAGGCCCTCGAGGAGTAATTACGGTCAATGGAATCACCGAACGCTCCCTCCGAACAGAGGAGCACACGGCGGCCCTTGCGGCAGAAGTACAAAGCAGCCTCTCCAGGAAGTTCTCCAGTCCGGCCATTAAACAACCAGACACCGTCAAGCGTGCCCGGAGTAACCTACAACAAGACCTCCTGGCACGACCTGAGCAAGCATAGCAATGCGGCCCCAACCCCAGCCCTCGCAAAAATGCGATACTAGTACTTCGCGTACATAACTACGCTCTAGAAATACCATGGGTACAGGGGGAGCGGCACCATCACGGCACGCCCGAAACACGGCTTAAACCGCACCAGGGGCTACCGATTTTTTAATTTTCTCTTACTTTCATGACTCCACTCTTCGGAAGGCTCGTTCAGCAGTTCAATTGCCGAACAAGCGATGCAAGAACCAGGGAAGCAGACAAGCCACACCGCATTACGAAACTCCTAGGTGGTCTCTATCACGAGCAGTATACCTGTTTCGCATACTATTCCGCAGCTTGCCCCTGGAACGGACACGTTAAATAGTCCAACCTTTTGCTTATCGCATTATTTGTATCGTTCTGCTTTGATCGTAGCCCTCTTTAATAAACAATGCATGGCTTTTGTCTATTTGTGCATTAGTCTTTTTTAATATATGTTCCTTAACGACATGTTGCATCCGTACACTTTGGTACGACCAAAATATGCCAGGGGCTTTAGTACCCCTCAATATGGTGTGAGAAGTCCGAACACTCTAACAAGTGCGGCACCCCGAACTTATAGCATTATATGCATCGGCTCCGAATCATGTCATTGGTCAATAGTTGGGTTTGCCTGGCTCCTATGTTTTGGTTCCTTACGTTCCGCTATATCGGCTAAGGTAGCACTAGGAGAACCACTGTGATTGTGCCCCAATTGAGCTGGGTTGAGCACCTCAGTGGAGAAAGCTAAAACTGTCTGTCATGATGAAGCGAGAGCTGGTCGCTGTTCGAGAGGTTTTTCGAGTCCCTAAAGACTTATGCCGCTTAGAGCGAGGAGCCGGCTCTGTCCGGCCAAGGCGTGGATAGCGCCCTGAACTCGGTCTTCCGAATACCAGGGGCTTCACTGAAATTTAAAATTATAGAATTCTATGGCTAAGTGAGAGTGTTCACGCATTATAGTCCGATTGCCTTGTTCGTTGGGCTGAGTGCCTCCCTCAAAGGACCCAAACATGGGAAAAAGAGCGCTCAGGCTTATCCCCGAACACCCCAGCACTAGCGGCATGGGGGCAGAAGCCGATGACTTGCCATCTCTCAGAATTGATAAACAGCCGCACAAAAGGTAATATTTTAAATTCCAACAGCATTGCTTAGCGCATATGAACAAGTTTTCAGTGCACAGGACAAAACGAGCAAGTTTCACTCAAAAATTACATCCCTAGAACATTCATCCGCCACAAGGCAGGCACCCTTCAGAACATCCTTATAACAATTCTCAGGCTTGCGATGCTCTTTCCCTGGCGGTGGCCCGTCCTTCACAAGCTTCTCAGCATCCAGCTTGCCCCAGTGCACCTTAGCACGGGCAAGGGCCCTACGGGCACCTTCAATGCAGACGGAGCGCTTGATGACTTCGAGCCTTGGACAGGCCTCCACCAGCCGCCGCACCAGCCCGAAATAGCTCCTAGGCAGAGCCCCTCCAGGCAACAGCCGAACTATGAGGCCCTTCATGGCCTATTCGGCCGCCTTGTGGAGCTCGACCAGTTGCTTCAGCTGGTAGCTCAGGGGCACGGGGTGTCCAGCCTCAGCATACTGAGACCAGAACACCTTCTCTGTCGAGCTTCCCTCCTCGGCTCGATAGTACGCGGCGGCACATTGATGATTGGCACAAGGACCCCAACACTCCCTTGCCTGACTTCAAGCTGACCCCTGGCCAGAGTCACATGCTGACCCACTTCATTCAAGAAGAAAAGTGGAAATTTGAGAAGGCCAGGCAGATCAAGAAAGCGCAGTACAAGAAAGAGCGCTATCTGAAGAAAAACGTTATCTCTATGACAACTGAAGAACTTGTCACTACTTAGACTGACATTAAGAAACTCAGTGATGACTTTGAAGCATATCGCACTGATTGGCTTGGAGCCAAGGTTCGTTTTGTGAAACTTGCGGATAACTTCACTTCCAATGTTGCATTCCCAACGCAACAGGAAATTCCTCAGGCTGAAGCATCTGCTCACCCTACTGAAGAAAATGCCAGCACCGCTGATGATGATCAGGCTGCTGAAGATAATGTGAGTTCCAAGGCTGATGACTGCATTCCAGCCCCTGAAGAAATTGCCAGGGCACCCACTAGTGGTGTGCCTGAAGAAAATGAAGAACTCAGGGCAACTGCATTAGTTGTGCCTAAAGAAAATCAACCAGATTCCTCAGTTGCTCCTGCACCAACTTCAACTCCAATCCTTCCATCTGCATTGGATGTGAAGAAGACCAAGGCTGCAGAGCGTGCTGCTGTGAAGAAAAGGAAAGCATCAGCTGCTTCAGATTCTTCAGCTCCGAAGAAAATGAAGCCTATGACAAGTTCATTTGCACATCTGATTGATGATATTCCCATCTCAACCAGGCCATCAAAGGACCTTGTTCCTTTTGATGAAGAATATGTGATCCCCAGCGGATCTGATGAAGCAACTCATTCTGCTGCTTCGTCTGAACCGTTGGATGAAGAAATTGAAATGGATGCGATCCCTTCAACACCTATCATCTCCTCGCCTATGCCTCAGTTCACAGCTGAAGAGGCTGGCATTGAAGAAATGGAAGATGAAGATGTGGACATTGGCTGCTCCACACCCATAATCAGTGATGAATTCTGGGAAAGTCAGCATCCAAACTCTCCAATGTTCACCCCTCTACAGCAAATCCCTCAGTCCCCCACACAAACTGTTCACATGGTCTCTGAAGAAACTCATCCCACTGCATCTGTCCATGAGGAAATTCTAGCCACTAGCGTTGAAGAAACTGCTGCTGCTGAACAATCAACGACGCAGACTGCCACTAAGGAGGAACCAGAAATTCCTCAGCCTGAAGAACCTGCGATTGAGATTCCCGAGGTCGTGATGCAACTCACTGACACTCCTCTGCCGAAGCCAAAGGACCCATTCTCACGCAAGCAAAAGTTCAAGGCGGATGATCTCTTCGGCGAGCACGTATTCTTCGAAGATTACAACCCATATGACTCTGCTCGCATTAGGAAGAGGCGTTTCTGGGCTGCTAGTCAAGCCAATTTCTATTCCTCAGTGCTGTTCAACAAGGAGAAGATTTTCTACCATGAGCATATTCCTCACGTGGATATGGAATCTCTGCCGTGCTTTGCACCAGTCCTCAGTGTTCTTCACGACGCTGGGCTGCTCAACTTTTGCTCTGACATCTGCGATTGGAATGAAGAACTGATTCTTCAATTCTATGCAACGCTGCACATCACCGAAGATGCTGAAGATGTGAATTCATTGGTGCTGGACTGGATGTCTGAAAACACTCACTACACTGCACCAGCCTCTGAATTGCTTCGTGCTCTACCACTCAGTCCTCCCCTTAAAGAAGCTCGCTGCATCTACAGTGAACCTGAGCCCACACATCATTACATGCAGGTGCTGATGAAACCTTTGAAGCCAGGTCAAGCACCAAGAACCAAATTCCTCGTGAAGGAATTGTTGTACGTGCCCAGAACTGTCTATCGTATTCTTACGAGGACAATCAGTCCTATCAAAGGCCACGACTCATCTGATGAGGAAATTGTTGGCATCATGAAGAATCTGGTATTCAACATCGTTCATGGCATTCCTGTCAATTATCACGATTTCTTCATGAGGACTATGGCCAATGTTGCACTGTCTCCGTTTGAGATGAAGCCTTATGCACCTTGGATCATGAGATTCCTCAGGACAAGGTCTTCACTCAACTACAAAGTTGATTTCTAGAATCATCTCAGCTCTTGCCTGCAATTGAAGTCCTGAAGTAGACATATTCCTCAGTTGATGGAAAGGGCAAGGCACCTGCTGTAATTGATGAAGGCATTTGTCCATTGGATGGTCAGTTTCGCAAAGCTGCATCTTATTCCACCAATGATGACTCTGCCACACATGACTCTGCCAATGCACCCAAGTCCACTCCTCAAGCCACTTCTCCGCGCGTGATGACTGACCGTGAACTTCTGCTTAGTCTTCACCAGAAGGTGGATCAAAATCACAAATGGGTTAAGCGTCAGTTTGGTTCACTTCTTCACAACATGACTGCCACACACAATGCAGTGAAGAAAAACCACTACTACCTCCGTCAAGTCTTCGGTCGCACCTGGGCAATCCTGTCACATCTGTATGGTGAAGAAGATCTAAAGAACATGGGTCTTAACGAAGATTTTGACTGGTCTGCACCTCCACTAAAGAAATTCAAGAAGGTCAAGGTTCCTTCTCTGGTGGCCAGCTCATATTCTTCATTGCACGACACTGATGAACATGAAGATTTGGACGACACTACGGCAGGCCCTACATCAACCAACGACCCCAACAATGCTGGCACTCCTTCATCAACATGATTATCTTCAGGGACGTTAGTCCTCATTTTCGATCCTTTTGGTCATTCTATGACAAAGGGGGAGAAATATGAGTTAGTCTTCAAGCGGGTCTACTATATGGGCGTTTTTTTGCTAAGTTAAAACTCTCGTTCTTCTGAAACTTTATTGGATCGAGTTGTAATCTTAAACCCGATGGTGCTCTGATACTTTTGATGCACTGTGCTTTGATACTCTTGATGCACTATTCTGCATGCTTATTCCTCGTTAATATTATTGCATGCATGCTGAATTTCATCAGGCACCATATTTCATCATGCATTTGAAATTCTTCATATTATATGTTAAATGTGTGTATGAATTACAAGATATAGGGGGAGATCTCCATGATTCAACTCTTCAAGTGTGCATTGCTTCAAAAGAAAATTCCTCACTATGCACATCTTCAGGGGGAGTTCTTCTATATCTTGCAATCAAATTCCTCAATATCAGTATTTACACTTCATATGTTTATCCCCGTTGAAAACTTAACCTATATTGTCATCAATCACCAAAAAGGGGGAGATTGTAAGTGCATCTAGTGCCCCTTAGTGATTTTGGTGTATTGAAGACTTATAGGTTAAGGGACTAATGCGTGTGTGAGTGTACACAGGTCTATAAGTCTATGAGGAGTTTGATATTTACAGGAAAAGTCGACCCCTAAAAATGAATATCTTCGATGAAGATTTTGGTATTTCTAAAGACTTTCATGAAGACTTTGAAAGTGAAGAAATTGGTGTGTCCGTGAAGACTTGATATTCATGCGAGAAATATGAAGCTTGAAGACTTTCATGATCATAGTTTTGTTTTTCCGTTTCTTGAGTCATCGGAAACACCGTACTGTTAAAGGGGGTCGAGGAAATACTAAGGAAAAATTTCCATGTGATGCTCAACTCAAAATCCTACACCTACCAATCCCTTCGAGTGAAGCCATTGGAAATCTCATACAGTTCAGTCAATTTCTTTAGTGACAAAGACAAAGTTCTTCTGGTCTTTGAGGAATTTGTCCTGACTGAGGAGTTAGGAATTCGCCAGTGCGGATTGCCTACATAGTGAGGAACATGATAGCCCTGAGGATTTTGCTACTCAAAATTCCGACCGTTGTTGTGCTATGCGCCAGTTGTCCCAAAATATCTATCCACCTAACGGTCATATCATTTAAGGGCATTTATGTCTTATCATGTCGGGCTGCTCCCTAGGCTATAAATAGCCGCCCCCTACACCACTAGCTGGTTGGCTGCTCTGAGAGAAACTGACACTTGTCATTTGAGAGCAACCCATCCTCCGAGGACTGAGCGAAAATCATAAAGTGAGGAAAAACCAAAAACCCAAAACCCAAACACCTACAAACCCCAAGTGATTGAGCATCACTGAAGAGATTGATCATGAGTGGATCCGACGCTTGTTACCTTTGAAGACTGTGCTTCTTCCAGATGGTTAGGCATTATGGTCTAGAGCATCCAAGAGGAATTGTGGATCGCCGAGTGACCAAGTTTGTGAAGGTTTGGAAGTCGCCTGAAGACTTACCACGAGTGATTGGACGAGGTCTGTGTGACCTTAGTTCAAGGAGAATACGGTGAGGACTGGGTGTCTTGGACTAAGTGTCCTTGACTTGGTGTCCGGGACTGTGTGTCCTCGAGTTTAAATACTCAGCCACTCCAACCAGACGTACAACTGAGACAACAGTTGGAACTGGTCTACCAAATCATTGTCTTCACCGAGCTTACTGGTTCTATTTCCTCAACTCTTTCATTTCCTCATAACTGTGTTGTGTGTTTGTTCATATCTGTGTTTGAAGACTTTGACTGAAGACTTTCTCAATTTCCTCAGTTCAATTTCTTCAGTCTGTTTGTCTTCATCCTATGTTATCCTGTGATTACGCTTCCTGTACTCTGTGCCTGTCTTCATTTCATCATGATGACTATGCTTGTATTCTGTTATGTTTACCTTTGAGTACTTATTCCACTGCTAGTAGTTCTTCGCTAAGGAATTTCCTCACCGGCAAATTCCTAAGTGAAGAATTTCATAAAAATCGCCTATTCACCCCCTCTAGTCGATATAACGCACTTTCATGAATTGTTGAATCTGAACCAAAAGTACCCAATTTTCCTTTATATACTTCAATTTGTGCTTCCAGATTCCCTGGATCATAATGCCCTTCGGCCATTCCAGTTGCTCAGGCCTCAACACCGCTGCTGACATCAGGATCATCATGGGAAGGATCTTCGTAAAAGACCCTTGGGTTTAGCATAAGACGAGGAGCATGAAGTGGGTTGTGCAAGTAAGAATAAGATATCCTATCAACTAAATCCAAATAAGGATGATGTTTATCTCCATGATCGCGCTTTATGTCTTTTATAGTATCCACGGCATCATACAAGATACCCACTGGACAGTCCTCAGATTATAGTTTAAACAACACATCGACAATTGGTTTTGTAACCTTTAAAACATCAGTAGCAGCACACCAAAACACGTCATCTGTCCTTACTATGCCGCTGATATGCCTAAACAAGCCTTGAGAAGCCCAACTAGAAGAATCCCATTCAGGCAAGCTAAACATCTACACTACATTTGCTCTTGCAGAAACTAACCTCTCTAATGTGATGAATATAGCAGCAAACTTCAGAGAATTGCTCAGAATCTCCTACGGGACATAAATTCCTTATAGTTACATTGCTAGTGTATGTCCATATATAAACCTTATTACTTCCTTTGCCTTCGTTACGGCCTCAATGGCATGTTCCAGTGCTGCTATTTTCTCAAGCAGAAGGTTAATGCAGAAGTCAGCACATGGTGGGCGAAGAATGAATGACCATGTTTCTTTTGCACATAATGTCATGCAATTCGCATATGTGGTGACACATCATTTGTGACAACTTTAAATATGTTGTGGGTGCTAACATCATCAACCACACGAGCAAACACTAAAACTAGCTCATCCATGTCCTCCGTGATTCCAGAGACATCGATCGGTCTCAGGAAGTACATACCATTGCTGCAATGCACCTTAGCACTTACGAAACTTATTTTACCACATCGACTCTTCCAACTATCCATAATTATACTACAACCACTTCTTTTCCATTCTTCCTTGAGTTCCATTGCACAATGCTCAGTTTCTTTTAGTTCCTCCTATAGAGTGGATTCATACATAGGAATTTCAACCTGATCCCTATTGGAAGCCACTTGAAGCGTCTTCTTGAAAGATGTCAAGCTGAGAACATCCTGCCCAAGTCCAGCCTCGGTGATGAATTTGCCTATTGCTTTTGCTTACTGAGAATCAAAGTGAGCACCGGCCTCCATCAAGTCAACACTCTACCCTGAAGATGTTTTTTTTGTTTCTTGTTCATCGTAGAAGAATTTCAGTATTGTAGGCAAGTGGCTTCTACAGTCTAACCTCCCTGTAATAATTAACAACATTTTATTCACTCATGTATGTAAAGTGTAATTCACATAAATTATTGGCTTTCAACTACTTCCTCATGTAACAAGACCGCACATGACATATACTACAAATGAGATCATACATTACACTACCCTAAACCCATCCTAACCAAGAAAACATTAAACAAAGTTACCTGCTGTAATATTTTGTTATGTGTAATAGACATGAAGAAAGAATACACAAAAATATGATCTGCGGTGTGAAACACATTTACCAACAGCCAACACATAAAAACATGAGGTTTCACGAATAATTTTCATTATTTTCACCATGGGCAACAAATCTTTTCGGATCAATATGATGGATGGAAGTTATTATGGCACGACAATTGAAGAATTGTCCATCTTCACCATAAAAAAGATAATATGTAACTAAATTGATAGATGAACATTAACAGATTACTAATATGTGGAAAAACATGTTTACATTAAAATACAATTGGTGGAGGCTCTTGAATAAATGAAAGATAGGAATGTGCAAGCAAGCTGGTCCTAAACCGCAAACCTAGGACAACCAGGAAATTAAATCGCCCATGTACCATTAGGCCATTAGCTTGTCCCGTCAAAGCTAATTTCTACAATGATAATATCCATGCAAATCTAGTCACCTGTAGCCACTACAAAAAAAGGACACATCCGTGACATTTTGGGCTGAAAGATTTTTTTTCCTGTGATACATATGACACTTCTATGTGGATAATTGTGACAAAACCCGGTATCATCATCGATGTGGTGGGCTCCTACTTCTATGACAAAAAATCATGACAGAAAATGGGCTTTTCGTCCTGGGCGGGCCGGAGAAGCAGCTGCATGACATTCTTTGGGCCATCCATGACAGAAAAAACCATGGTAGAAGCGAGGGGGAGGAAAATTTCGGGGGAGTTCCCAGTTACGGTGGGAGGTCGAGGGCCGAGCGATGCATGGTGCGCGTTTCTCTTGTACACGTATGCGCGTGTGTGCGAGGCGTTGGCTCTAACTGAACCCGAGTGAGGCGTTGGGCTCTAACTGAACCCGAGTGATTGCACTGCAGGCTATGCGTTACTGAACCCGAGCGTTCGATCGATGGCTGTTAACTGAACCCTATCGAGCAATTACTTCGCTACTGCTGCTAACTGAAGCAGATCGATGGGATGAATAGTGAGTGTTGCGGGGGGGGGGGGGGGTTGGATGAACAGTGAGCGGTGGCATTGCCTCTGGATGAACAGGACCCCTTGTTGTGTTGGAGGGCTGGATGAACAGTAGACGGTGGAGGGGTGCCCGTGGAGGGGTGGATGAACAAGACCCCGTGGTGTGGAGGGCTGGATGAAAAGTAGACGGTGGAGGGGTGGTTGAACAGGACCCCGTGGTGTGGAGGGCTGCATGAATAGTAGACGGTGGAGGGGTGCCCCTGGAGGGGTGGTTGAACAGGACCCCATGGTGTGGAGGGCTGGATGAACGATAGACGGTGGAGGGGTGGTTGAACAGTAGCCGGTGGAGTAGCGCGCGGTGGAGGCTGGATGAACAGGAGCCCGTGGAGGCTGGATGAACAGGAGACCGTGGAGGCTGGAGGAGGTCGATGGTGGAGATGAACATTATCCCGTGGAGTCCCGTTTTGCGGTACGCCACACCCCTCCCGATGAACAGGACCCCCGTTTCGACCATAGCGCTCCAACACAAGTCCGTTTCGTCCGTTTTGCGGTACGCCACACCCCTCCCGATCAACAGGACCCCCGTTTCGACTGTAGCAGGCCCGTTTCCTCCGTTTTGCGGTACGCCAGACCCCTCCCGACCAACAGGATCCCGTTTCGAATGTGGCCAGTCAAACACAAGGCCGTTTCCTCCGTTTTGCGGTACGCCAGGCCTCGTTTCCATTGCCTGTTCTGTCCAAGCCCTCCCGATGAACACGACCACGCATTCCATTCTGACCCAGCCGGTTGGCTCCCATACGTTCTGTTGCCTCCCGATGAACACGACGCATTCCGTTGCCTCCCCATGAACACAACGCATTCCGTTGCCTCCCCATGAACACGACGCATTCCGTTGCCTCTCCATGAACATGACGACGACGCTGTTTCTCCGTTCCGACCCAGCCATCTACACGAGCCCTCGCCGTATGTATGCGCGAGTAGGCGTTCGAGACCCCGCCCGTATGTACACATACGTGGCCGTATTTTCTTTCTTGAACCCTGACCGCTGTACGTACGTGTACATGCTACGTGCGCGCCTCTACTACGACACATGCGCGCCTCTACTACGACCAACAAATATGTACGTACACGTTCATGACCAGAATGACAACGCTACGTACGCTTCGACCAGGTGGGTCCCGACTGTCAAGCACTTCCTTGCGTGCGAAGACGTAGCTGGTGGGTCCCAGTAGTCAGGGGGGCGAATCGTTTTTTTTTTGCCCGGACGCACTTCCTTGCATGCGAAGGTGTAGCTGGTGGGTCCCAGCAGTCAGGGGGAAATGTTTTTTTCACAAAATACGGTGGCCCGTCCGGTGGGTCCCCGCTGTCAGGCGGAGGAATAATTATTTTGCACGTAATAAGGAGGCACTTCCTTGCTGCGGCCGTGGACCCAGCTGTCATCCTCTCCACGTATAGTCCATGTCCGATGGAAGTCGTTCTTTGACCACGTTGACCACGCCACGCCGAGAGCACGAGGGCAGTGGACGACGGCGAGGCCTAGGAAGGGGACGACAGGGAGCCGGGGAAGACGCGGCAGTGGAAGCCCGTGCGAAGAGGAGTACGAGGGTTCACTGGTTCGGCTGCGGTGTGAGGATGTCATCGCTGCAGGGCCTGGCCAGTGGTGGGAATAGTAGGGGGCGGTGAGGCCTCCGCGGCAGCACAGCCGGCCACGGGAGGCAGGAGCATGCGGCACGACCGGCGCTGCATTGGGCGGCTGGAGCAAGAAGACCAGAGGTTGAAGAAGCACTAAGCCCGTTGGATGGACATCGTACGGTCACTGGAGCTAGAATTGTTCATATTGACTAAAGTTGACAAAGGCCCCCGTCCCAGTCAACTTAGTAGGCCCACAAGTCAGCCTCCCACCATTGTGGGTCCCAGCTAGCAGGGGGAGTATTCATTTTTTTGTGCATAATAAGGAGGCACTTCCGGTGAGTCCGAGCTGACAGCGGGGGGAACGTTTTTTTCGTGAAATACGCTGGCCCGTCCGGTGGGTCCAAGCAGTCAGGGGGGAAACGTTTTTTTTGTGAAATAAGGTGTCCCGTCCGGTGGGTCCCTGCTATAAGGTGGAGGAATAATTATTTTGTGTGTAATAAGGTGGCACTTCCATGCGGCCACCTGGACCCAGTTGTCAGCCTCTCCACGTACAGTACTCTTCCGATGGAAGTCGGTCGTTGACCACATTGACCACGCCGCACCGAGAGCACCAGGGCGGTGGTCTAGACGATGGCGAGGCCTAGGAAGGGGACGACGTGGAGCCGGGGAAGACGTAGCAGTGGAAGCCCGCGCGGAGAGGAGTACAAGGGTTCACTGGTTCGGCTGCGGTGTGAGGCTGCCGTCGCCGCAGAATAACAGGGGGTGTGAGTGAGTGGAGGGATGGCCTGGCCAGCGGTGGGAGTATTATGGGGGCGGTGAGGCCTCCGCGGCAGCACAACCGGCCACGGGAGGCAGGAGCATGCGGCAAGACCGGCGCTGCTTTGGGCGGCTGGACCAAGAAAACCAGAGGTTGAAGAAGCACTACGGCCGTTGGATGGACATCGTACGGTCACTGAAGCTAGAAACATTTATTATTGACTAAGTTGACAAAGCCCTTGGTACGCTCCAACTTAGTAGGCCCATAGGCCAGCCTTCGAAACGGTGCGCCCCAGATGTCAGGGGGAGGAATCATTTTTTGGGCGGCCGAAGCTAAGAATATCCGAGATTGAAGAAGAAGCACGACATCCGTTGGATAGACATCCAACGGCCACTGCTGCTAGAACCGTGTGTTGACTATAATAAGTTGGCAAAGCCTTGCATACGCGTCAACTTATTTTTTAGGGGACGCGTCAACTTATAGCCCATTTGCGTTTTGTAAGAATGTACAACCCATTTTGGAATTCTAATGGAATTTACAACAGCCCATTTACAGTATGTTAAAAGTACAACGCATTTTCTAGCTAGGACAATGATTAATAATTTCAACCAACCGTTAAAGATAGAATTCAATAAAATTTCCCACATTTTAATGGGCTCCGAAATATTTTTATCCCGAAATTTCTAGTCAGATTAAATATAAATTTGTATTACGTAAAAATCCAACGAAACATTGCGCGTGCAACAATGAAAATTTAAGATTTTCAAAATCCTAAAATAATATTTTATAAACTAATTTCGTGTTTGGTGCAATTTTTTATAGTTACTTCCCAGTTTTTATAATTACATCCCATTTATTATTTTTTAAAGCCCATTTTCCTGTTAAGCCTAATGCATCCCTCCTAGGAAAGATTTGCAGCCCAGCGGGGCGGAGAATAACAAGTTGACCTTGCCTGGGTATTCCTCAAAAGGACGTATTGCTAGGCTAGCCATTTTCATCTTGAAAAATTTAGTATCTGGGCTGGATATCTGGCCTGCGTTAGACGGGCCACAGCCCGCCCAATTAATAGCCTGCGCTCCTCTGAACAACAACGAAATCATCGCCAAGAAAAAATCTATAATGCTCACGCCTCAAAAACACAAATACTGCTCGAGCTGCTTGGTCCCAACCTGTCGGCCGCACCTTGTGCAATTCTCTTGTTTATACTGACTACATAGGTTGACAATGGTGTGGGGCCGTGATGTCAGGAAACCAGGGGAAAGCAAAAAAAAAATATAGTTGTACATAATAAGGAGGCACTTGCGTACGTACAGCTATGGCCCTAGTGGGTCCCTAGTGTCATCCAGTCAAAATAAAGCCATCTCCTGAATCCTCATGTTCGTTGACAATGTTAACAATGCTCGGCGCCACAGCGAGCACAACAACTCGAAGGACAACGGAGAGGGCCTCGCGGGCCCTACGGATGGTCTGGTACAGCGCCCACTACTCATTCAGGAAGCCAGTATCATCGGACACCTATGAGCACCTTCGAGAAACTGAGATAGCATGAAATGGTAAGGCCGCGCTTGGGAGCTCTGGTTTATTTCAAACCTGTATTAACATACAAGTGTAATTTACTCATCATCGAAAACAATGCGTAAAATACAGGCGTAATGAAACCAAGGGCCCGAGCTCTGTAAGTAAAACCGGCGGGTTAGGCGTGTAATTTGAGAGACGAGTGTATATTTTACGAGCACTGCTATATGGACAACATTACCAGACGATACATGCACGATGTGCGTATCATGCCATCCATGGGCAAGGCCAAAACAGCAGCTAACGACTGGATTAGCAATCGTCCGAGTGTCGTTCAGCGTTTTTATCGTGTGTCAAGTACTTCCAATATTTTACTAGTCGAAATCGACCAACCAAGCGCCTTCGCCCGAGACCATCTACTTTAATTTACAAGCGTCAGTTTTACAAGCGGTTTTGGTTGAAAAACGACGATCCAATCACGGCCTAATATCATGAGTTGGTCAGAAGATCACATGGTTTCACGTCTAACCTACCCGACTTGTCGTATAGGCTATGAATGAAACATCAGACGATGAACTTCTTAAGCACGGAAACAACAGAAGAGGATGATCTTCTTAACAAGCAAAACACTGGCATTAGATCGACATGCAAAACAATACGAAGAATTATTCTGAGGAGGCACGGTGAACAACTCGTGATGCCGCATGCCACAACATTCCAAGCTCAACTTTGCAATCAAACACAAGGCCTGGCGTTACATAGACAGTATTCGTAACAAACTCTTAACATAGGAATATCTCAGCAGAGTAACTATTTACTTCTAAACTGAACACAGGAATATGAAAAAACACTTGACGCTGCTCACACCAAGGGCGTCCCACTCAAAAATATCAAATGCATGTCTTCTGGCTAATATCAATGAGCAAATTTTGACAATTTTTTCCAATTCCAATATATTAAACTAACGTCTTCTTGCTAACATCAATGATTAAACTTTGACAAGCTTTTCCCATTCAAATATGTAATGCCTATGATCGTGGAGTCCTGTCGTAGCTTTTGTACTTGTTTGGGCACTTTTTGCCCAGGGCACTCCACGTGTTGTTAAATTGCCAATGGTCTCTGCAGACTAGTCATGTCACCGGTGTCTAATAATACTCTGTAAAGCTTCTCGGTCATTCCTTCTGTAATGTAGCGCAAACAGTGACTGCTTCTTTCTGCAAAGTGGAACGACCAACTAGACCCAGTAATGCAGCAGTTTGCCTTACACATTGGCTCCTTTTGTGCAGTTCAACTAAAATCGAAGTCGGAATAAAACCGAGCTTTAATTTTGATATCCCTGTAAGCAACAATAGGTATAAGGGAAACAATTACTAAGAAATAATGGTTGATGACTTGTACTCCCAGAAGAAAAGCATCTACTGATCTACTTTATCTTAATGGGAAACAAAGCAGGAGAGTAGCAATTCTCCATCAGTGTGATTCATTCATATTGACTGAGACATTATCTTAACAATGCCTTGTTTCAACATGTATAAAGAACGACAAAGCTTATAAAGGGGGTGATGCTGAATTTGTTGTAACAAAGCAACAAGCATCATGTCTGGGTTGGTCCCATTTTTGTTCACTACTTAATGGGAAAAGACAGCAATACAATAGCTTCAATTCATCATTTATTTAAAACAGTACCAATACAAGTAGCACAGCATCTCAAAACACACTGCACGATCATGTGGATGAAGGCAAGTACCAACCTGTCATGATGCACACAAGATCACGTACGAATCTGCCAACATGAATAGGAAATCCAATCTCGTTTTGTGCAGTTGCACTGAAATCAAGCAAAGTGTTTCGCGTAGCGAAGCAAAATGTCACAATAGCAACAAGTTGAATAGATATCCCTGTATAAACAGAGGCAAAAAAGGAATCAATTACTGGCTAATAAAGGAGGATGAAACATGCGGCCACAAAAATGGTAATCCCGCCAATCCCTAACAAGTGTTGCAGTTTTGAAATAAGATTCAGTAGTTAATTCTGAGAGTGGCATCAATTACTGGCTTATAAAGGGGGTGATGCTGAATTTGTTGTAACAAAGCAACAAGCATCATGTCTGGGTTGGTCCCATTTTTGTTCACTACTTAATGGGAAAAGACAGCAATACAATAGCTTCAATTCATCATTTATTTAAAACAGTACCAATACAAGTAGCACAGCATCTCAAAGCACACTGCACAATCATGTGGATGAAGGCCTGTACTGACCTTTCATGAGACGACCAACATAAAATACGAATCTACCAACACGAATAGGAAATCCAATCAAGTTTTGTGCAGTTGCACTGAAATCAAGCAAAGTTGCCGGTGTGACATTTAAGTTTTCTATAGCAACAAGTTGAATAGATATCCCTGTTTTAAGAGGCAAAAAAGAAAACAATTACTGGCCAATAAAGGAGGATGAAACATGCGGCCACAAAAAGAAGCATCTACCTTATCTTGATGGAAAACAAAGTATAGGACAGTAGCATTTCTAAAACGGTTGCATTGATTCATATTAACAGAGAAATTCTTTTAAAACAAATTAGTAGTTAATTCTGAGATTAACAACAGCAAAATAGCTACATGGGACATGCCAGCACCATGTGCGTCAACACATATAAATGGGTGATGAAGAGTATGTAGCCAAGCAACATATATGCGTTGGTCCCATATTTGTTCTCTTTGAACCTTCTTCCTATGTGAGGGCAGTAAATCTAGTCATGCACAAACTACCCAACCCCCCAGTTTCTTTCCCTTTTCAACAAAGAGATTAGTTCCTTACTGGGTTACCCCCTTTTTCCCTTTTCGACCTACAAAGCGGCTGGATAGCCAGTCGATACTACTTTCCGCCCCTCCTTTCCTCATTGAACCACGTCCTAGATTCTTGCTCCAGCCCATCGCACCCTTCTTTCCTCTTTGAACCAAGACCTAGATTCGACTACAGATCGAAAAAGATTCACATGCAGCTAGAGCAACGACGGTTTCAAAGAAACGTATACCTTAGGGTCATCGGGATGTGGCAAGGCATGCGGCAGGAGGCCGGATCTGCCCACACTAAGTACGGCAGCAAGGAAGAAGGGGTCGGTGGCCCTCCCGCACAGGCGCTGGGTGAAAGAGAACAACGCAGCCGGTAGTGGATTGCATCCCTCACCGAAGGTGATAGAGTGAACGCTGCACCTCCTCCCCTTCCTGGTGCGACGGGATACGGACGCCTCCTTTACCAGCTGTGAGGGGGAGAGAGAGACAAGAGGCCAACGTAGTCTTGTTTAGATCTGGTGAAGAGAGGGTGAGAGACTGTGAATATAGCAAACCCTAGCAAATGTATCTAGACTCATTTTAGTGCTAGATACCTCCGTATCTAGACAAATCTAAGACAAGTAATTCGGAACGGAGGGAGTAACATATATGTAGTGCGGCGAGCGTGTGAAGAGTGCAAACCCTAGCGAACAAGCGCTGAGGCTCTCGCTTATATATATACTACTGTAGACTGAGCTCCGGTGCCTTCACTGCACCTACTTTTAGCTGTATGACAGGTGAGCCAACCACATTTTGGGTCCACCTGTCGTAAAACCCTAGCGAAAATTGCACCAACGTGAAAGATGACTGCGTCTCCAACACAACCAAGGTGAACTGAAGAAGGATATCATCTTTGTGCATACCAAGCGAAGAGCACTGATGGAAGACAGCTTGTTTTTCGTCGAAAATCGATCAGCTTCACCAGCCGACGCAACCATGAGGCGCAACCATGAGCATCGATAGGTCATCGTGGTGATGCATCATCCATTTGGCATCAAGTTTGGGTGAGGCACCTAAGAAGTTCGACAAATCCTCACTGTGGTCTGTTTCTTCTCAGTAATCAAGCTCGAGGAAGGAAGAACCACGTGGCAGAGGACAGTGAGGCGGAACAACAATGGCCATCCAATTTTGTGCAGTTCCACTAAAATTGAGGAAGACATGCCCGGGTATGGAGACACGCATCGCTGTTTCCAAAAATATAAAAAAGGGTTAGCAACGACATCTCAATTGTCAATAAGAATTAATGAAAAGTACACCAACAAACAGAAGCATCATAATTATCTTGATGGGAACTAAACCAGGATACCCGAGAAAAAAAGCATTTCTTCATTTAACCAGTGATAGTACTACCACCATATGGACAATGACCGCACAACCACCATGTACTTTTTGTCGAAACAACATGTATACCTCCACCGAGGCATAAATCAGGACAACTTTTTGAGTGGCATTTCCTCTATAATAGTACTAGTAGGTGATGTTGGACCAGCCGACGAAACCTAGCTACTATGCATGGGGAGCTGGGGAGTAGTCGCATAGAAGAAAACCCGCACGCAGCGACCTGGGGAGCTGGACCAGTACAAGAAGTTATACCTCAGGTGGGCGAGATGTCGTTTAGGCGGGCGGGCGGGATCTGCCCACACGACGGCAGCGAACAAGGGCGCGGAGGATCTTCGTCCGCGCCAGCGCCGGCTCTAAGAGGACGGTGCGCATCTGCTTCCTCTGTCACCGACGGTGACAACGTCAACGCTGCACCTCCTCACCTCCCGCAGCGGACAGGATTCGGCCGGATCTATGACCACCGGTGAGGAGAGAGATAGAGTGGACACTGTCATCTTGTTTTGATATGGAGAGGGTGAGAGAGTGAGACGCGAGAAACTCTATCAAACAAGAGGCTATAATGGAGTAAAAAAATCTCTCCATAGCAGTGGTTTTAAATAGAATACGTGCGTTCCCGGAAAAAAGAAACGAAAACTGGCGGACAATTTTTTAAGGGTCTGTCTAGGACACATCTAGATGTGACATAGTTATGTCACATATAAGTTGATGTCCACTCTGTTTGTGGTCTTTTCCTAGTTTTTTTGTTTCTTGTTGCTACATTATATACTTGTGGGAGCTTAGATGTGATATCCTTAAATAACATCTAGATGTGAATTAGACAAACTGATTTTCTAACGTACCAAGAAAGAAAACTCGATCAAAAACACGCCCCCGCTTCCAGGTCGCGAGAGTCGTCGCGCACACACACATAGACATAGACATGCATATCCGTGTTTACATAAAATTCCATTTCCATCTCCATCTCCAATCATATTTGTCCAACTGGCACATTATTTACGTTGTTAATTATATACACAACAATATTAACGTACAACATCTCTTGTTTGCGCACGTCCGGGCCGCTGCCACGGCTGGCCCTGACCAACCCGAACCCTCTTCATCACCCGCGCGTGCTTCCCGCCCGAAACGGTTAGTGCCGCATTCATGCTCGGCCAGAGCAGACACGACCTCTCACTGGCGCCGGCATTGATTGCGGTGCGCCGGCCGAGAGAGCATCGCCCGCGCCGCTTCCGGGTGCACGCGGCTGCTCCGCGTTCAATGGTCGCAATAGCCGGCTACAACATGCGCGATCTCTTCTAGTAGTAAGTTCTTGGAGTCCGTGCTACAGCTAGCTATCCTCCCCCAACTCGTCAATCTCTTCCAGTAGTGCTAGTACTCCATGGCGCGATCCATCGACAAGAAGGCGGGAAAGTTATGGTATACTACTCTGTTTGTGGTGAGTGGCATGCCGAGCGACCGTGTGGGGTCGAGCCGTGGAGGAGGGTGAGACACGAACACGACAGACATGATTTAAACGTTGGTTTTGCTCGATGGCACGATCCAACGAAACGAAACATTGGTTTCTCTCCGATACCATTTTTTCTCCGAAAAAACAGAAACTTTTCCACTCCATTTTCATTCCTATTCCAAGGTTGCCCCGTTACAACATTCCATCAAATACAAAGGAAAACTAACACGCATGCTGATGCATCTCAATGATTCACAGATCATAGACAATATTTTCTTCACAACTAAAGAAAAAAGTTGTGAGAGCGTGTACGATAGAAAAACTACTGATGGGGTCACTACGACTTAAACCCTAAACCCTAAACATGATTTAATTTCCTAGCCAGGTAGAACCTGTCGAAGGAATGTGCTAGAGGGAGATTCTTTAGTGAGAATGTCAGCAACAATAGAAGAAGCACTCTTTGGTTCTCCACCTTCTAGTACCTCTTGTTCCATAGCACTTTCCATGTCGGGAAGGAAAGACGGCTGGCACCCTCGGATCATACGATGCTTTTGTGCAGTTCCACTAAAATCGACCTGAGCAACCCTGATGGCAAAGATATTGAAGAAGTGTGATTAGAATAATAGTACTGGCACTAGTTCATGAGACATAAACTCATCACAAATAGAAGCGGTAGAAGTAGAGAAAGATCGACATGGAGATGGAGCTATGGCAGTGGAGCAAGCCGGCTCCAAAAGGAAGATGGACTACCTGGGACGTCGGGCTGTAGCTAGAAGGGCGGTTGGGACGCGGCATCGGCCCATACCGCGGTGACCCCCGATTGGGACGCACCGACTGTGGGTTTTCTCCCTCGCCGATGTCGACCGCGTCTACGCAGAACATTGTTCCCTTCCCCCAGCTGCAGGATCAGGCCCGTCGTTCTATGCTTGTGAAGAGAGCAACCTAAGCAAGCAGGCTTGTAGCTTAGGCTCCTGCTAGTGTATATATAGTGGTTTTCTTTTTCTCTCCATATCAACCATTTTATATTGCGTACGTGTCATTCAAGAGTGAAATGATGGTTGCTTCTTCCGACTAACTTACTGTGTGATTTGACTGCTCCTTAGTGGCCCCTACACGTACTCCCCCTACGTGTATGCAACAGTCACACGTACACATGGACGCAAAAACGCGCGCGACGCCCTAATGCATGCATGTCCGAGCACACGACGGAACACACACGGTCACGCTCAAGTGCTCAACCTACACGTGCATGCACACACATACTCAGTCAGGGTGAGCTAGTGACCGTATGAACACCGGAAAATATATATATTGAGCGCAATGAGCGTATTATGAAGTCCACTGACCGTATTTTTACAAATATACAGTGACAGACAGTGTATTTATCTCGTTTGAAATTAAGCCATATTAACCGGAGAGGAGGCAGCATGGACTAGCATTACTTTGTTGTGTCCCGTCAACTTGCCGAACGAGGAGAAGGTTGCAGGGCGGGAGAAGCTTGCGCGCGGTGGCTCGCAGGACAAGGAGAAACTTTTGACTAATGCAAGCTCTCCCTCGCTCAGGCGGTGGACGTGCAACAGTTAATTCGGTGTCAGATTGCCAGAAGCATACACTATACTACTAGTGCTATTATTGTTCGACTTCCCGAACAGCCAAGCGCAAAGTTTACTAGTACTACTACTATAGTCCATAAAGGTACGTACTATACTAGTACTAGGAACCGGATGGAGGAGCGTCTGCACTCTTATTATAATTTTAAAATGTGATAAAGCAATCTTCAACACATTTGGTTCTCTTTGAGGGTTCTCGCATGTGATAATGGAAGTTGATTGCATGGAACACTCGCCACAATTCTCGCTTAATTCTGGCTCATATCCTGTTACAAATAGTAGCGCTCAGTAATATTTCCTCTTTTTTTGTTATTCAGCATGTAAACAGGTCAGCAAACCTTGCGGCGCATCTTCGTGCGAACTGTTCTTGCTGCACTTTGAATGTGGCCGAGAGCTGGCTTGATGAAACACCTCGCTTTGTACTTCTTTTTTGTGGGGTACCTTGCTTCCTAGTGACCAGTGTCTTGGCTGATCGTCCTAAGAATGCTTATATATGAATAAAGCTCTCTCATTTACCCGCAAAAAAGATTAAGCCATATTAACCGGAAAGGAGGGAGTATGGACTAGCACTACTTTTTGGTGTGTCCCATCAACTCGCAGAACGAGGAGAAGCTTGCAGGACAAGGTGAAGCTCGCTTACGCCTTTTGACTAATGCAACCTACCCTCGGTGGACATGCATCAGTCCATTCGGTGTCAGATTGTCAGAGGCATACACTGTAGTACCCAACATGCGGAGTACCATCATTGTTCGACTTCACGAAGGGGCGAAGAGCCAAGCGCAGTAGTACGCGTACTTGGTTTTGCACCTTCATACTACTCCACCCTCCGTCACAGTTCACAGGGCGCGCTTCATTATGATGCATTTCTCTCAATGCATTTCCACCACCAGAGAGACTTTAGACGCATTTGGTATAATGCTCAATTAATTAGGGCGTGGTAACCGCAATCAAGTCCACAATTTTCTCTCCATGTACTGTACTACTACGGAGTGCATGCATGTGTGTACCCGGGGTGGAAGCACTGCATGCATGTGTGTACGCATTATTCCCTCTAGTAATAGACGTCGTGCTATAACTACCAATGCTATTTTTCAGGCCGATCGCTAGTCGCCTTGGTCCCACAGATTTTTTTTCTTTTTTCTGAAGCGCGCTGTATAAACAGTGACGGATGGAGTAGTATGAGCGGATTCAAAGAAGAGCGTATTGATGGTTGCTTCTTCAGAGCAACTTACAGTGGGAAAGGTGGGGCTTATGATTTGACTGCTCATTACTCACTATTAATGCGGCGCAACGACCGGGCTGAGTCTCCCATGCGGTTGTGCACTACCCCCTCGGTTCTTAAATATACTCCGGAGTATTTGTCTTTCTAGAGATTTCAACGAGTGACTACTCAAATATTTGTCTTTTTAGAGATTTCAAATGGACTGGCACATACGGATGTATATAGACATATTTTAGAGTGTAGATTCACTCATTTTGCTCCGTATGTAGTCACTTGTTGAAATCTCTGTTAAGACGAATAGAATATTTAGGAACGGAGGGAGTACACATACGAAGCAAAATGAGTGAATCTACACTCTAAAATATGCCCGTTTGAAATTTGTAAAAAGACAAATATTTAGGAACGAAGGAGTATAATTTTGTGCATGGCACATGGACCCGGATGATGAAGAGGCTTCTGGCAATGCTATCAAGCTTCCATCATTTGTTTACATAATTGACGTACTATACAAATAATTTTCCAGCGACATGAAATTGTACAATGGTGTGAGCTTTCAGCTTTTGTTTCGCGTGTCTTGCCATCGATGCTCTTTCGGAAACAATAAAAAACTAACTTCCTTGCTAATGCATGTCAATTATTAGCAGATCAGAGCTAATAATTACATCACAACTGAAGACAAAGTTGTGAGAAGGTGTTAAATTAAAATTGATCCATGCTTTCATTGGCAGCAACGTCCCCCCAGCTCTGTCTAAATCAACAAGGCATGTTGGGAAAAAAGTAGCTGTCTGGAGCATGCAACATTCCGATCATTTTGTGCAGTTCCACTAAAATAGAGCTGAGTGTCCCTGTTCCAAAGATATCAACTGTGATTACGATAATAGAGGACTGCTGATGAAACAATAAACACACAAATAGAAGCCAACCACCTTTGCAGTCTCTCTTAAGACTAACTAGTTGGAGAAGATTAGGCTCGGAGTTGGATGAGGAGGATAGAGCAAAACCAATCTCCCTTTGTGCAGTCGCACTAAAATGTAGAGACGTTGCCCGTGTGACATTTTAGTACAACTGCACAAAACACTCTTAAGAAAAAAGTGATTTGTGTAGTTCACCAAAAGGTCACAATAGCAACAACGTGAAATGGATAGCCCTGTTTGCAAAAAAGAGGTAGAAAAGGAAACAATTAATGGCCAATAACAGTTGATGACACATGCGACGACAAAAAAGAAGCATATTCCTTGTCCTAAGGGAAGATAGCAACACGGTTGTGTTTGGCTAAAACGGTGTGAGGACGAGAATGCAATATGGAAAGTACGCCGGACGAGATATGTTTTGGGCAAAGAACTATGGAAGATCCACATGCAGCGATGTGGGAAAACGGGAAGTGGAGCAAGGCCGGAGGGGATACCTGGAGGTCGTCGGGATGTAACTACGTGAGCGGCGGCGGACGGAATCTGCGAGCAGGTGGCGTAGGCCCTGCCGCGCCTAGTCAGAGAGAACGGCGTGTACCGCAGATCGGGACGTGCTGCCTCGGCATCGTCGAACGGAGAAATGATGCACTTCCTCCCTTTCCCCCGGCGGACGGGATGCGGCCGGCTTAGTGATCAATGGTGAGAGAGAGAGAGGCCACCGCACTCCCTTTACCCCGGCGGATGGGATGCGGCCGGATCAGTGACCAACGGTGAGAGAGAGAGAGGCCACCGCACTCCCTTTCCCCCAGCGGACGGGATGCGGCCGGATCAGTGACCAACGGTGAGAGAGAGAGAGAGAGAGGCCACCGGAGCCTTGTGTGAGATACTCTGAAGAGCGGACTACCTTTTCCTCCATAAAAATCGTTTTATATTCTGTGTACGTGCCATTGAGCGCTATAACTTTATTTAAAAATAATGCGGCAACGCGTCAAGTTGAACTTTGTTTCGTGCACGTGTGGTACACGACCTCCCTAGGTAAACAACTGCTACAGGCATTCAAATTAGCACGTGGGCTGCCATTTCGTAAAGAAATGAGCTCCACCGTGTACCCGCGCGGGTGTGGCTGGGCACGAAGCGTGAGTACGTGCACGGTGCACCTATTCTCTTCTTGTATACGTACACCACCTGCGTGGGGTTGTGTGAGAGAGATACAAACCTAGAGAGATATAGTGTGTGGGTTCTTGAGATTTTTTTTGTGGGGGGGGGGGTCAATCAAAAAATTTAACATATGCAATGTGTGTGAAATAGAGTCCTGGATATAACATATATAGAGGGGGCGATCCACGAGAAGAGAGTGGAGGTATCATCGGCTTGAGGTGTCCATAGAATCGAAGAGAGGGATGATGTGTGTGTGTGTGCGCGCGCGATCGATAAAGAGTGCCATCGAATTTGTGTGTGCCCACGTCAAAGATATAGAGTGGTTGGCCTACTGGAACGTGAGATGGGACATGTGCAGTTTGTCTCTGTGGCATGGATACCTACCTGCAGCGCTCGACTATCGGTGTGTGGTGGGGGAAGAGGGAGGCCCAATTAACTATAGAGGTACAATGGCTGGTATATGTGTGGAGGAGGAGAGAGGCCTACCTCATGTATTAAGGAGATCGATCTGCCTCATGTATTAAGGGAGATCGATCGGCATCCATGCATATGTGCAGGAGATGAATAAGGTTGGGAGAGAGACAGAGCTAGAGTGTTGGAGGGGGTGGTAGTGGAGTTGCTTCTAACAAATGGTGGGATAGGCTTGCTAGACAAACGGAGGGCACGCCCGCAATATCAATAAGAGAGGAGATGGCTGCTTGTTGTCTGTGCACGTGCGTGTGAGAGACGGGTCAGGAGGCATGCACGAATGATGAGGGGGGACGATGTGGCTGTGGTAAGCAGACGTAACTACATAGGAAGATCAATCGCCCTTTGTAAGAGAAAGGAGAGACATAACTTGTGAGGTACGTCGATCGATGGGGGGGTAGTTAAAGTCGATCTAGGTATATGTTGGGAGATCGATCGGTATACATGCATGTGTGTGTTAGAAGCAAATGAGGCACGAGGAGAAGGATAGAGAGAGAGGGATGCATGTAGGAGGTGGTACGAGAGGCATACTATATCGAGGGGGAGGAGTGTGCGAGTACGAGAACGATGAAAAGAGTGGTGGGAGTGAGGCATGGACGGTGACAAGAGAAGAGGGGAAGCTTGTGTTTGTGCTAGGCACACCTGGCTAGAGAGGCATATCGATCGATGTGTGCCGTAAAGAAGGAGCTGGGGGGCCTACACACACCGTGGGTGAACGACCTAAAGTGAAAAGACGAATTTGCGCGATGGAGCTAGAGAATGCTGAGGGAGGGTGAGAGGGATGCGGGCGTGTGCATGCACAAGAGAAAGTTAGCGCTAGCTACAAAGATAAGAGGGTTGTGTGGGTGTAAAAGACGAATAGAGATCATATATACTTCATTATAAAAAGCGAATTCGGATATTTGAAGAATTTATCATAGTGTTTCAAACCGACGGATGTGTGAATATATATAACGGTGATACACATGGTGTGGTTATGAACATGGTATACTACATTTAATATATTTTATCTCTACTCTTATAAAAAACGGAGTTGTTGATGATGGTGTGCCTGCCATCCTGCATTATAGGCCGTCTGATTTATATCTGGCGGATAGCAAGGAAACTATGATGGTTGAAGTTGGCAACAATCATGATTGTAGATTCTTATTGAAATAGAGAAACGAATTCAAATTTAGTTCGAATTGCAGCGGTAGTATAGACATTTGGAATGCACTAAAATGTTGGTATGAGTAGGTTACATGCATTATACAGCAAGCGAAAAAATTTAATCGGACATAACATGGATTCATACTCCCTCCTTCCATCTATATAGGGCGTAATGAGATTTTTAAGACCGCCTTTGACTATTGACAAGATTAATAGTACATGACATGCACAATGTGAAAATTATATCATTGAAAGAACCTTTCACAGACGAATTTAACGGTGTGCTTTGTGTAAGTTGCATGTCATATATCATTGCTCTAATATTTGGTCAAAGTTAGCATCGAAAAACGCATTAGGCCCTATATAGATGGAAGGAGGGAGTAGCTTTGAATAGCATTTGTATAGTAAAACGGGGCAAGACTCTCTCTTTGTGTGGTGTGAATAGTTTTATTTTTTCGTTTTCTTTTTGGTTGAGGGAAGTGCGAATTGATTTGGTACGTACAAGTACAATATTACTACACGTTAGGCTTGTCCCTAAAATTCAACCCGCGTCTTGTTATATCCCGAAAATTCAGATATCGTGCTCCCAAAACTGGCGCCTTCACAACCCGCGCCTTGCTATCCCGAAATTACAACGCGCGCGAAAACTCCCTCCAGCTGCCAAATCCCGACACGCGAAATCCCCCTTCTAACCCTGAGCCGAAAGGGCCGCTAGTTCAAATCGGTGGGGGTACTTTTGTAACACACCCTACATTTTGGACAAGCGCGTTCCTAAGTCATGCTTCACCCCCTCCCATCGCCCCCTTTTCGCCATTCGAAATCCCAGGCCGCCATAACCTCTCCGCTCCAGCCGCGAAACCCCACCCTCCTCCGTCCGCCACGTCACCGCTGCCCAGCCGGAGCCTCTTCCCCGACGACGTCGTCCACCGCAACAGCTCGACGTCCCTCGTCCACCTCCCCGGATGAGGATCCGTCGTCCATCTCGCCGTCCCGCCGGTTCAGCCGCCCCGTCCTCCACCTCCAAGGAGCTGCTCCGACGATCGCCTCGTCTATCGCGGCTGCTCCATCCCCACAGCGCCGCCTTAACCTGCTCCACCGGAACCGCAGCATCCTCACCGACTCCTCGGACGAAGCCGAGGCCTACTCGGCGCCACCAAAGAGGTTGTACACTCATCGCATCGCACCTTCTCCTTAACTCGACCTCCCGGCGCCGACGGTGCTCCATCCCGCACCCCCATGGAGCGGCTACCTTGAAGCCGGCGCCGCGGGCGACATCTCCACGGCGGCTCTCCCCCAGTGCGAGGCCCCTTCGGCGGCGGCGTCCATACCAGCCGGATCTGCTGCTGCTGCTCCGGCTCTCGCTCGATCGCTCGCTCGCCCAGCTGCTGCTGCTGCTCTCCCCCTCGCTCGTGCTGCTGCTCTGCTCCGATTAAGCCACACTTCAGTCGACTGAATCGACTTTTGGGTCAGTCGATTTTCAGGGGTTGGGGGGGCTCGCCGGAGTTAAGGAAGAACCACCCGCAGCGGGGACGGGGGCTCGCCGGAGAGGTACCCCACTATCTATCTTAGGGTTCAGGGTGGGGGCGGGGGGCCTAGAGGGCTGGCCGGGGCGGCGGTGGCGAGTTGTTTCGGGGCGGCGAGGCGGCGCTGGGGCCGGCGGTTCGGCCGGTGGTGGCTGGCGGCTCAGGGGGGTGCAGGTTGAAGATGAACTGCAGGCCCTCCCTAAACTACATGTCAAGTGCCTCTCTGCTACCATTGCGTTCAGTTTCGACAGTAGCATTCAGATTCCACAGTAAATTTCAGTTTCGACAGTTAAGTTCAGAGTCAACAGTTTTTACCTCATCTGTTGTAGTCAGGTGGTTTTTGGTGATGTTAATTTTACATCCATTTTACATCATCTATTGGAGATGCTATTAGAATCCCACTTGAGATTGACGATGTCTGTCTTGTGCTGCTTCAGCCTTGACGTCTTACGGCTCACCGGAGCTGCTCCAACGACAGAACGATCCGTCACAACAGAGCAGTGCCCTGGACGCCGTCTACAGATTCCTCAGATCTTCCTCCACACCTCCGACAGCCACCTCTGCCTCAACTGCTTCAGCGACCAACCCAATGATGCTGAGGTCGACACGGCTACGGCAAAGAGGTTGTACACTTGTTGCATCACTTATTACTATACATTCACGTCGATCCATTAGGGCTATTTTGGTTCAACGGAAAAACATCGATCCACTGGTTGTTACCATCACTCTAAATTTCTGCATGCTCTCCTTACATAATCTCACCATATTTTTTTCGTATGCATGTCAGATATTGTACACAGTCATGCTGAACATGTAGAGAAAAAGAGAAGAGTTTTGCGCGGCAATACAATGTCATGCAGACATCGCTCCATGGTGGGTTCAATGGCAAACCCTCCCCACCCCTCTCCAGATTGTAATCCAGAGGAAGATATCTGTTCTGAGGCGGATTCGGACGCCGCTGACCACTCCTATTTACCCCCAAGGTGTTTGCTCTACCTTGGCATGATGATGTTAGTCATATCATGCATATGTTGCCTTGCAGTGCCTACTTTTGACATCATATATGTCATCTGCTTAGTTTAGACATGTTCTGTAATGCCACCTGTTTAGTTTCTATATCATATATGGGAATTATGCAGTCTCATGTCTTTTAGCCAGCCATAATATATGTGAAATGTGCAATGCCATCCTGTTTAACCAGGCATCATATATTTGAATGATATCTTGCCCATCCTTTTCTTCATTACATTTCCATTTGTCGACAATGTTTGTACATTAAACTACTCTTCCTGTGAATCAGCCATTTGGGTGGGAGATGGAAAAATCTGGAGTGAAAACAAGGCCTTCAGAGCAGACAGTGCTACCTGTCGAAGCAGATCTCTTGTTGGGTCCCGATAGCTCCTCAGAGATGGATTCAGAGACAGATGACCAGTCCTATTCCCCCACTGAGGTGTATGCTCTAACTTGGCACGGTTATACTGCTCATATCATGCATACGGTGTCTTGCATTGCATAGTTTAGACATCATATACACAATATTCAACACCATGTTCTTAGTTCAGACATCATATCGAATGCCCTCTGTTTAGCATATAAATCACATATGTGAATTAAATGATGCGATCCTGATTACTTAGATAACATGTAGGTGAATTATGTCATGCGATCCTGTTTAGTTATTCATCATATCTTTGAATTATGTTATGCTATGCTATCCAGTTTAGATAGACATCATATATGTGAAATTATGTCATGCTATCCGTTTTAGTTAAACAATATACATGTCAACTATTTCATGCCCTCTTTTTTCCACACTATCTATTGCATCTGTCTCTCATACAATGTCTGTACATTCAACTATGTTTCCTGTTTATCAGCCATTTGAATTGGAGCGGGTGATGCCAGTATCTAGCGGACTAAAAACACGGTCTTCAAATAAAACAGTGCTACCTCTTGGTGGAGATAGCACCCCGGTTGTACATGCACAAGAACCAGCCCTACCACACATAACCCAAACTCTCGCAGATTGTACCCCTACTACGATGGACAGAGAACCAGCTTCACCCAATCTAACCCCAACCCCAGCCGATAGTAACCCAGTTCCTGTTGACACAGCACCATCTCCACCACAGAGCTCCCAAACAAGAGCAGTTAGTAAGGCAGCTCCAGTGCCCAAAGGGCCAGTACTATCACGGCGAACCCCAACTCCACCAGTTAGTACGCCTATTCCTGTGGAGGAAGCACAACCAGCTAGTCGTAGTTTAGCATCTATCGCATTTGATGTTGTTAAATCGTATGTGCGTATCTTCCCATCTTGGAAATATTATACTGAAGATGAAGGAAAATGCCAGTTGCAGGTGTTTGTCCAGGAGTTATGTGTAAGTAATGTTATTCATGGCAATTACTTTGCTTCGTCCCATACATCCTACCTCCATGATGGTTATAATACAGCAAATTTTCCCATTTTTCTCTATAGAGAAGGACCGATTTGGAAACTCAGGATGAGGTAACCTGTGCTAATACCTCTGCTATCTTCAAGAATGCTTGGTGGCAGTATCGGAATTACCTGAAGAAAACGTACTTCACCGGCAAAGAAACTCATCAAATTCCCTTACGTTCTCCTGAGACACATTTACTGGACGATGACTGGGAACGCCTTGTTCTGTACTGGTCCCGAACCAAGAATGTGGTAAGGTCTATGAGCTCATTTTCTATTTTTAAGTATTATATTCTTGCGTCTTACTGTACTCTGTTCATGTAGAACAAGTGCCTAAACCTGAAGAACAACTGTTCTAATTTAAGATTCCATTGCTACCATAGGACATAGATATATGTTTGTTTGATGCTTTTATTATGTACTAGTACTTGGCAATAGAAGACTTGGTAGTTTAATCCTGTCCACCTTACTAATGAACTGGTTCACCGAAATGAGTTTCATATACTAGTACATGCTAAACTTGTTATGTGTCTGCTTGTTTCTTCTTTTAGAATGCTGACAGAATATTGGGGAAGAGTGCCTTATTAAGCAACGGTAAAGGAAGTAATGCAGATAAGGTTCAGGATAGTGACACATCCTGTCTTGGTTTAGTGTTGGAGTTACTGGCCACTACCGCTTGCACAAGCTATTCAAACTCACTGTCTGAATCAGTTCGGTTTCTTGAGTCTCAACTACAAGCTGAAAGACATCGATCAGCTGTGCTGCGACAAGAAGCGGAAGGACTGCGGAAGTCCCTGGAGCATTCAGATGCATACTTTCTGGTGCAACAGCAAGCGTTGGAGGATTTTAGCGCCAAACAGGACAAAGCTAATCAGCTTGCTAAGCTTATTGCCAGCATGGTGGATACCCAGGATAACGTTTCTTGAGCTCTTCTGAAGTTGTTTCAGTTATGCTCTTGTTTTGCTGCCGCGTTTATTTGCACTGGTGGCCAATTTTGACGGCCAGTGTATATGATATGCTGCTTTGTTCCCTATATTTGCACTGGTGGCGAACTTTGATGCCCAGTGGATGTAATATGTGTAATAGCCGTGATAGCCTAGCGTTAGTTGCTTGCTTATTTATTTCCTTGTTGTCTTGTTTATTTGTTTGCTTGTAGTCATTGCAGTTCTTTTTCCGCGGTTAACTAGTGGCTGCAATAACCTATTTTTTAAAACTAGGCCACAATAACCATGGGCTAATATTTACTGTAGTGACACTGGGCCTCCTACGGGCCGTAGAAACAGTGGGCCTTCTACGGGCCGTAGAAACAGTAGGCCTTCTACGGGCCGTAGAAACAATGGGCCTTCTACGGGCCGTATCATCAATGGGCCTTATACGGGCCGTATGATCGATTGGCCAAACATGGGCCAATAACAGGCCGCATTATGGCCGTAAACGGGCTAGAGTTGGAATCGTCCGTTCATGGGCCGACCGTAATGGGCCATCGTTAATAGGCCGTATTTGATGACGCTATGAAAACGGCCCAACGTATTAACGGACCACAAACGGGCCGACTGTAACCACGGGCTGAATTTGGCCCACAAGCAGAAAATGACAGTAACGGGCCGTAAGTAAACGAATGCTGGAAATGAGCCCAAGAATAAATGGGCTCTGAGAAGGCCGAAAGATAACATGGGCTGGAAACGGCCCAACGGAATAACGGGCCGTTAATGGGTATAAAGTGATACACTGTTCATTACGGGCCAGTTTCACCACGGGCCGTTAATGGGTGTAAAATGATACACTGTTCATTATAGGCCAGTTTCACCACGGGCCATCAATAGGCCAAGAGTTACATAGGGCCTCATATGGACCGAAAGACGTCATGGGCCATACATGGGCCAGAAGTGAAAACGGGCTGGAATCATATTGGATGGCCCAGATAACACTACTGGGCTTAATTCAGATAGGGCGTAACGGGCCTTGGGTTAGCGGGCTGTAAATGGGCAATATGCGAACAAGCCGTTAACAGGCTTTCCATGGGCCGGCCAGCCACCTATTGACCAAGTTAAACGGGGCGGCCTTTTCACAGGAATGGGCCTCTGTTGGGTCGTGCCACGTGTCGACGTATCATAGGCGCCTTCTGTCCAATGTGTGGTTGACATTTGTCCCAACGATGAGCCGACACGTGTTTCCTCCAGCCAATGATGATTTTACACGTGGAAAATCCCCATTGGTCGGGGATGTTAACGGGTTATCAGATCGAAAACCTGACCCGATAGCTTAACAGCGTTCCGTTATAGTGGATGCCACGTGTCGGTCACCCTTGACGAAAGCACTTCTGTGACGCGCAATTTATCGTCATGGAAGTGGACACTTCCGTGATGATAATTTTGGTAATGTCATGGAACACTTCTAAGACAGCATAGGTATGACTATCTTGATTCTGTCATAAATTTGTCATGGATGTACATGCATGACAAAAAAAGCGACCTACTGTGACAAACATGTATCATCATAGAAGTGTATTTTTTTTGTAGTGAGCAGAATACCTTTTTGGAGCCAAAGTTAATTCCCACAAAAGCATATTATATTTGTATATGTGCCCTTAGCCAAAGTTTAAACCATGCCTGTCTACTACTGCCCCACCACCCAAAAGAATAAACAATTATGCTAATCAAATCTAGCCATGTCAGTATTTTCTTTAATGTGCCCAAAAAGCACAGAAACGCTTCTCGTAATTTATTTTGCCAAACCAGAAACCCTGAATCTATGTAGGATATTTGTCGTGTCCGTTTTATTTTGCCGAATCAGAAACCAAACCTGAGTCAGATTCCCATATTGTATCCATGTCCAAGAGTCACTTGCAGCACTCCTAATCAGCCAAAATATAAACCTAAAAGTTGGGGGAGGATGAGTTATTTTCGGCGGGTGCTCATATTAATTTACTTGGGCAGGTCCAGCTGAAATCATGGGTATTAAGTTGAATACCCATGATTTTGACCAAAAAGAAATAACTATGTACACTACACATTCTGCATATATATCTATACACAAACAAGAAGCAAAACTGGGCTAAGACTGGAGAGTATTCAAAAATTCAGCCAATAAACTACAGCAGCCCGCCTCCCTCCTCCCACCTCCGACATGGCCTAGTGGACAAAACCATTTCCAACAAAAGAAGGAAAGGGAAAAGGCCCAAACAAATTTCCATCTGCATCGCCCCCTTCCGAGCCACTTCACATCGCAAAGATTAGAATGGTTGCATCCCGCCACAATCCCCAACTCAAAATATACCTGGTCGAAACCCCTACCTTAGCTCCTCTCAGTCCTCCAACACGTCCCGCCCAAAGTCTCAAGCAATCAGTCCTCCATGCTCTTCAGGCTGGCAGGCACCAGTCCATGAACTGACGAACAACAAGTCAGCGACAGTATGTTACAATTTGAACTAAATCCCACATATTTCACAGATTGTACATTTTGAAGTAAGTCAGTGACAGTACATTGCTATTCCCTCGGTAGCAACTGCTGGATTTGAGAGTCTTTTCTTTAATAATGACTTGTGTCAAAAACAAGCTAAGAAATAAGATGGTGGTGGAAAAAATGATTGCTTGGTTACATTCACCAAAAGGATATCATCACTCATTTATAGACCCTAAACTCATTTCTACAAAAATCACACGTTTATAAAAAACTAAAGTACGGAAAAGTTCCCTCTCTAATTTGTAAGCTTTCCTATACGAGATATTGACACCTTGATATGTTTTTAAGAATTAGTACTCTCTAATGTTATTATATTTCTTGAAGTTGCAATCTATTAATTATACTGATCAATTAGTACTCTACATTTTGTTATCAAATGTATAAACTATATGCCAAAAACAATGCATCATGTTGTTACAAAGTCTTTTTTTAGTTTGAATACCCAGTCTGGAAATCCTGGGAATGCCCCAAAAGAGCTCCTCTCTAGTTCAGCAGAGAACCCTGACCTAGGCTACGGATACAGTTCCTTCTCTTCCATCGAATCACATTCCTGAAGAAGTTGGCATTCCTTCCTGTCCATATGTTCCAAAGAGCAACGATAAGAACAGAGGAGAAAATTTTACTAGGAAATGTAGCAGGATCAGTCAAGGATGAACCGACCAAAGTTGATACAATATGGGGGCCAGATGGTGGACTGGCGAAGGTAGGCCGGAGGGATCGCGGACCGTGCAGCTAGACCTAAAAGCTGGGGGAAACAATGGCCACCTTGGGCTAGGGTCTTTGGAAACTATCATTAAGAAGTATTTCATTAGCCATGATTATAATCTACTGCCATTAGGCTTAGTTTGGTTGTATATTCTGCTTGCCTAAACTTTTTTTCACAACCTCTTTAGTAACTTCAAGGGAATGTGTGACTTCCACAAAGTCCAGCATGAGCACATCCCTAGTTCCACCATCCAAAATGGCTTCATGCATAGACTTGATTCTGAATGTTAAATGTCACTTAAAATTAGACAACAACATCACTTACCTCAAAAGAAAAAAGACCACAGCATCACTCTTTTTACCAGACGAAAGCAACTTAGCTATTTCATCAATCCTTGTATCTTAGCCTGGCAAAAAAACTACTTCAGAGAGCAAGCAAACCTTGCATCCTTTCATAAAACAAGAGGGGGAAGGTCCAAATGAGAAATAAAACCTTGCCACACTGCATTCCCTGATCTTCCTTCTCTTAACTGGTCATGCAACCATAAACAATTAGGCATTCATGGATGATAATAGCATGATCGGTACTAATAATTTTCTCTAGAAAAATATGCCATATCATGCATGCAAAGACATAATTGATGCAAGTGAAATTTAGAAACAAAGAAAATATGGGAAACAGACAATTTTTGTGGTGCTGAAAATGTATCTCCATATGTTCTCTGCAATTTTTCTGATGACTGAATGTCAAGGAAAAAACATTCTGTTACAACAAAAATAACAACGATTGTTTGTGCCCACATTCTATTCAAGAAATAAAATTTGCTATATTGTACTCAATTTTCAATTACTATATCTTCTCGACATAGTGGATACCCAAGCCAATCACTCCCCAACTGTCTACTAGGTTTATCAAACTGATCTCCCAGAAAAACCGCGTATGAAGGGGACTGCACTGGCAAAATAATTATTGTAGTGGACATACTCCAATCCACGGTACAGCTCTTGGATTATACATGGCCTTGTCTTATGCACCTCCTCGGATACCTGCCAGTTGATGTTGTACCTTTCAGTGCCAAAGAAAATTTGGCTTAAGACCCGAGTTGCAAAGATTTACAACTCAGGTGTGCCAATACCAAGGGCCGCCCACCAATCAACTGCAATTTGAAACTAGACAGGTTCAGAAATTAATTCCCTTCTTATAATACTAATGAAGCATCAATGATCATAGTGGATATCTTTGTATTTTGGAAATCAAAGTGAAGAGAAATGCGAAGGGAAGTTAAACTTGACTAAGAGGGGATAGGCTATACTTTACCTTGTGGTATCTCCATTATTTGCTGACTTGCTGAATCTAAACCAAAAGTACCTGATTTTTCGTTATATACTTCAATATGTGCCTCCAATTTCCCTGGATCATAATTCGCTTTGGCCATTCCGGTTGCGCAAGCCTCAAAACCGCTTCTGACCTAAGGATCATCATGTGAAGGATCTTTGTAGAAGACCCTTGGGTTTAGCAGATGACCTATATGGAGTTGGCTATGCAGGTAAGAATCCCATATCATGTCAACTAAATCCCAATAAGGACCATGATTATCTCCAAGATTGCGCTTAATCTCTTCTTTTGTGCTATCAATGGTATCATACAAGGTACCCATTGGACAGTCCTCAGAAGTATAAATAACACATCAACAATTGGTTTTGTAACCTTCAAAACATCAACAGCCGCACACCCAAACACATCATCTGTCTTTACTATGCCAAGGATATGCCTGAAGAAACCTTGAGAAGCCCAACTGGAGGAAACCCATTCAGGCGAGCTAAACATGTGTACAAGATTGGCTCTTGCAGAAATTAACCTCTCTAATGTGATGAACACAGCAACAAATTTCAGATAAGAACTGCTCAGAATCTCTTCCTGGAAGTAACTTCCTTTTAGTTCCATTGGAAGTGTATGGCCATATATAAACCTTGTTATTTCCTTTGCCTTCGTTATGACCTCACTGACATGTTCCAGTGCTGCTATTTTATCAAGCAGAAGGTTAATGCGGACAACACAAAGTGGAGCAAAGAATGAATGGTCATGTTTCTTTTGCACATAATGCCATGCAATTTTCATATGTGGTGACGCATCATTTGTGACAACTTGAACTATGTGGCGGGAGCCAACATCATCAACCACACGAGAAAATAGTACAACTAGCTCATCCATGTCCTCGGTGATTCCAGAGATATCAATTGATCTCAGGAAATGCATACCTTTGCTGCAATGCACCGGAGCACTTATGAAGCTTCTTTTACCACATTGGCTCTTCCAACTATCCATAATTGAACTACAACCACTTTTTTCCATTCTTTCTTGAGTTTCATTGCACGGTTCTTAGTTTCTTTTAGTTCCTCCTGCTGAATGAATTCATACACAGGAATATCAACCTGATCTCTGTTGGAAGCCACTTGAAGCATCTTCTTGAAAGATGTCAAGTTGAGAACATCCTGCCCAAGTCCAGCCTCAATGATCAATCTTCCTATTGTTGTTGCTAACAGAGAATCAAAGTGAGCACCTGCCTCCATCAAGTCAACATTCTGCCCTGAAGATGTTTTTTGTTTCTTGTTCATCCCATAAGGATTTCAGTATTTTAGGCAAGTCGCTTCTATAGTCTAACCTCCCTGCAATAATTAACAATATATATTATTCACTCATGTATGTGAGTGTAATTCACATAAATTATTGGCTTGCAACTACTTCCTCATATAACAAGGCATGACATATACTATCAATTGAATCATACATTATCCTAAACACATCCTAAGACAGAAAATATTAAACAAAGTTACTTGTAATATTTTGTTCCATGTAACTGACATTAAGAAAGAATAAACAAAGATATGATCTACAGTCAGAAACACATTTACCAACACCCAACAGATTGAAGTACACAAAGACATTGACCAAGCAATTTGGTACTGTTGACAGATTAGTAATATATGGAAAATTACAACATGTTTACACTATAATAAAGTTGGCGGGAGCTCTCGTATTCACTAAAGACGGGAATGTGCAAGCAAGCTGGTCCTAAACCTCGAACCCGGATCAGACAGGAAATTAAACAGCCGTTGTCCCCTCAAAAGCTAATTTCTACAGTGATAATATCCCTGCAAAACCAGCCACCCACAGCAAAATTGCATTTTTGGAGCAAAAGTTAATTCCCACATTAGGAGTGGGACTATAGGAGTATACCGACGTTGTGTAGGTTACATTAGAAAAGTGTAAATATGCTCTTAGTTCTTATCGTTCATTCCTTTTGAATATGATTTATCAGGGAGGCTTCTCAATTTCTTCTCTGTCATCTATATCTATACTCCCTCTATTTTTATTTACTCCGCACATTAGCTTTGACTCAAGTCTATAAAGTGTGACCAAGTTTGTAGAAAATAATATGAACATTTACAGTAACAAATTTATATGATGTGAAAATATGTGCACTGATGAATTCAATGAATTAAATGGTATTGATTTGGTGGTGTATATGTTAATATACTTTTCTACCAAATTTGTTGACAGTACATAAAGTTTGTATTTAAACAAACCTAATATGCTGAGTAAATAAAAATGGAGGGAGTACCTACTAATAATGGTGAAGGCAATATGCCCTAGAGGCAATAATAAAGTTATTATTTTTTTCCTTATGTCATGGTAAGTGTTTATTATTCATGCTAGACTTGTATTAACCAGAAACATAATACATGTGTGAATACATAGACAAACATAGTGTCACTAGTATGCCTCTACTTGACTAGCTCGTTGATCAAAGATGGTTATGTTTCCTAACCATAGACATGAGTTGTCATTTGATTAACGGGATCACATCATTAGGAGAATGATGTGATTGACTTGACCCATTCCGTTAGCTTAGCACTTGATCGTTTAGTTTGTTGCTATTGCTTTCTTCATGACTTATACATGTTCCTATGACTATGGGATTATGCAACTCCCATTTACCGGAGGAACACTCTGTGTGCCACCAAACGTCACAACGTAACTGGGTGATTATAAAGGTGCTCTACAGGTGTCTTCGAAGGTACTTGTTGGGTTGGCGTATTTCTAGATTAGGATTAGTCACTCCGATTGTCGGAGAGGTATCTCTGGGGCCACTCGGTAATGCACATCACTATAAGCCTTGCAAGCATTGCAACTAATGAGTTAGTTGCGGGATGATGTATTACGGAACGAGTAAAGAGACTTGCCGGTAATGAGATTGAACAAGGTATTGAGATACCGACGATCGAATCTCGGGCAAGTAACATACCGATGACAAAGGAAACAACGTATGTTGTTATGCGGTTTGACCAATAAAGATCTTTGTAGAATATGTGGGAGCCAATATGAGCATCCAGGTTCCGCTATTGGTTATTGACCGGAGATGTGTCTCGGTCATGTCTACATAGTTCTCGAACCCATAGGGTCCGCACGCTTAAAGTTCAATGAGGATTATATTATGAGTTTATGTGTTTTGATGTACCGAAGGTAGTTTGGTGTCCCGGATGAGATCGAGGAGATGACGAGGAGTCTCGAAATGGTCGAGAAGTAATGATTGATATATAGGACGACTATATTCGGACATCGGAAAGGTTCCGAGTGATTTGGGTATTTATCGGAGTACCGGGGAGTTACGGGAATTCGCTGGGGAGTGTATGGGCCTTATTGGGCTTTAGGGGAAAGAGAGAGAGGCATGCCGCGCGCCCCCCAAGGCCTAGTACAAATTGGAATAGGGGGAAGGGCTGCGCCCCCTCTCTTCTCTTTTCCCTTTCCTTCTCTCCTACTCCTACTACTTGGAAGGGCTCCTAGTTCTACTAGGAAAGGGGGAATCCTACTCCCGGTGGGAGTTGGACTCCCCTAGGGCGCGCCATAGAGAGGGTCGGCCCCTCCCCTCCTCCACTCCTTTATATACGTGGCCAGGGGCACCCCATAGACACAACAATTGATCTCTTGATCTATTAGCTGTGTGCGGTGCCCCCCTCCACCATAATCCACCTCGATCATATCGTAGCGGTGCTTAGGCGAAGCCCTGCGTCGATAGAGCATCATCATCGTCACCACACAGTCGTACTGACGAAACTCTCCCTCAACAGTCGGCTAGATAGGAGTTCGAGGGACGTCATCGAGTTGAACGTGTGCAGAACTCAGAGGTGTCGTGCGTTTGGTACTTGATCGGTCGGATCATGAAGACGTACGACTACATCAACCGCGTTGTGCTAACGCTTCCGCTTTTGGTCTATGGCGGTACATGGACACACTCTCCCCTCTCGTTGCTTTGCATCACCATGATCTTGCGTGTGCGTAGGAAACTTTTCAAATTACTACATTCCCCAACAGTGGCATCAGAGCTTGGTTTTATGCGTTGATGTTATATGAACGAGTAGAACACAAGTGAGTTGTGGGCGATACAAGTCATACTGCTTACCAGCATGTCATACTTTGGTTCGGCGGTATTATTGTATGAGGCGGCCTGGACCGACATTACGCATACGCATACAGGTGGCTGGCGGGTGTCAGTTTCTCCAACTTTAGTTGAACCGAGTGTGGCTACGCCCGGTCCTTGAGAAGGTTAAAAAAGCACTAACTTCACGAACTATCATTGTGGTTTTGATGCGTAGGTAAGAACGGTTCTTGCTTAGCCCGTAGCAGCCACATAAAACTTGCAACAACAAAGTAGAGGATGTCTAACTTGTTTTTGCAGGGCTTGTTGTGATGTGATATGGTCAAGACGTGATGAGATATAAGTTGTTGTATAAGATTATCATGTTTTGTTGAAGTTATTGGCAACTGGCAGAAGCCTTATGGTTGTCTCTTTGTTGCATAAGATGCAAGCGCCAAATAATTGCTTTACTTTATCGCTAAGCGATATCAATAGTTGCAAGAGCAATAGTTGGCGAGACGACCATGTGACGACACATTGATATAGATCAAGATGATGGAGATCATGGTGTCATGCCGGTGATGATGGAAATCATGATGATGCTTTGGAGATGGAGATCAAAGGCACAAGATGATGATGGCCATATCATGTCACATATTTTGATTGCATGTGATGTTTATCTTTTGTAAATCTTATTATGCTTAGTTCAACGGTAGCATTATAAGATGATCTCTCACTAAATTTCAAGATAAAAGTGTTCTCCCTGAGTATGCACCATTGCCAAAGTTCATCGTGCCCAGACACCACGTGATGATCGGGTGTGATAAGCTCTACATCCATCTACAATGGGTGCAAGCCCGTTTTGCACACGCAGAATACTGGTTAAACATGACGAGCCTAGCATATGCAGATATGGCTTCGGAACACTGAGACCGAAAGGTCGAGCGTGAATCATATAGTAGATATGATCAACATAGTGATGTTCACCATTGAAAACTACTCCATTTCACGTGATGATCGGTTATGGTTTAGTTGATTTGGATCATGTGATCACTTAGATGATTAGAGGGATGTCTATCTAAGTGGGAGTTCTTAAGTAATATTATTAATTGAACTTTAATTTATCATGAACTTAGTTCTGGTAGTATTAGCATATCTATGTTGTAGATCAATAGCTTGCGTTTAGCTCCTCTGTTTTATTTTTGATATGTCCCTAGAGAAAACTAAGTTGAAAAATGTTAGTAGCAATGATGCGGATTGGATCCGTGATCTGAGGATTATCCTCATCGCTGCACAGAAGAATTATGTCCTTGATGCACCGCTAGGTAACAGACCTATTGTGGGAGCAGATGTAGACGTCATGAACGTTTGGCTAGCTCAATGTGATGACTACTTGATAGTTTAGTGCACCATGCTTAATAGCTTAGAATCGGGACTTCAAAGACGTTTTGAACGTCATGGATCATATGAGATGTTCCAGGAGTTGAAGTTAATATTTCAAGAAAATAACCGAGTTGAGAGATATGAAGTCTCCAACAAGTTCTATAGCTAAAAGATGGAGGAGAATATCTCAAGCAGTGAGCATTGTGTTCAGATAGTCTGGGTACTACAATCGCTTGAATCAAGTGGGAGTTAATCTTCCAGATAAAATAGTGATTGACAAAATTCTCTAGTCACCATCACCAAGTTAGTAGAACTTGGTGATGAACTATAGTATGTAAGGGATGAAGAAAATGATTCCCGAGCTTTTCATGATGATGAAATCGATGAAGGTAGAAATCAAGAAAGAGCATCAAGTGTTGATGATTAAAAAGACCACTAGTTTCATGAAACGGGCAAAGGGAAAGAAAGGGAACTTCAAGAAGAATGAGAAGAAAGTTGCTGCTCAAGTGAAGAAGCCCAAGTCTGGACCTAAGCTTGAGACTAAGTGCTTCTACTGCAAAGGGACTGGTCACTGGAAACGAAACAACCCCAAGTATTTGGTGGATAAGAAGGATGTCAAAGTGAACAATGCTATATTTGATATACATGTTATTGATGTGTACTTTACTAGTGTTTATAGCAACCCCTCGGTATTTGATACTGCTTCAGTTGCTAAGAGTAGTAACTCGAAACGGGAGTTGAAGAATGAACAGAGACTAGTTAAGGGTGAAGTGACGATGTGTGTTGGAAGTGGTTCCAAGATTGATATGATCATCATCGCACACTCCCTATACTTTCGGGATTAGTGTTAAACCTAAATAAATGTTATTTGGCGTTTGCGTTGAGCATGAATATGATTTGGTCATGTTTATTGCAATACGGTTATTCATTTAAAATCATAGAATAATTGTTGTTCTGTTTACATGAATAAAACCTTCTATGGTTATACACCCAATGAAATTGGTTTGTTGGATCTCGGTCGTGGTGATACACATATTCATAATATTGAAGCCAAAAGATGCAAAGTTAATAATGATAGTGCAACTTATTTGTGGCACTGCCGTTTGGGTCATATTGGTATAAAGCGCATGAAAAAACTCCATGCTGATGGGCTTTTGGAATCACTTGATTATGAATCAGTTGATGCTTGAGAACCATGCCTCATGGGCAAGATGACTAAGACTCCATTCTCCGGAACAATGGAGCGAGCAACTGACTTATTGAAAATAAAACATACTGATGTATGCAGTCCGATGAGTGTTGAGTCCCACGGTGGGTATCATTATTTTCTGACCTATGCAGATGATTTGAGGTGATATGGGTATATCTACTTGATGAAACATAAGTCTGAAACATTTGAAAAGTTCAAAGAACTTCAGAGTGAAGTAAAAAAAATCGTGACAAGAAAATAAAGTTTCTACAATCTGATCGCAGAGACAAATATTTGAGTTACAAGTTTGGTCTTCAATTAAAACAATGTGGAATAGTTTCACAAAATCATGCCACCTGGAACACCATAGTATAATGGTGTGTCCAAACTTCATAACCGTACTATTATTGGATATAGTGCAATGTATGATGTTTCTTACCGATTAACCACTATAGTTTTGGGGTTATGCATTAGAGACAGTTGCATTCACGTTAAAAAGGGAACCATCTAAATCCATTGAGACGACACTGTATGAACTATGGTTTGGCAAGAAACCAAAGTTGTCATTTCTTAAAGTTTGGGGTTGCAATGCTTATGTGAAAAAGTTTCAACCTGATAAGCTCAAACCCAAATCGAAGAAGTGCGTCTTCATAGGATACCCAAAAGAAAATGTTCGGTACACCTTCTATCACAGATCCGAAGGCAAGATATTCATTGCTGAGAATGGATCCTTTCTAGAGAAGGAGTTTCTCTCGAAAGAAGTGAGTGGGAGGAAAGTAGAACTTGATGAGGTAACTGTATCTGCTCCCTTATTGGAAAGTAGTTCATCACAGAAATCTGTTTCTGTGACTCCTACACCAATTAGTGAGGAAGCTAATGACGATGATCATGTAACTTCCGATCAAGTTACTACCGAACCTCATAGGTCAACTAGAGTGAGATCCGCACCAGAGTGGTACGGTAATCCTATTCTGGAGGTCATGTTAATTGACCATGACGAACTTACGAACTATGAGGAAGCGATGATGAGCCCAGATTCCACGAAATGGCTTGAGGCCATGAAATCTGAGATGGGATCCATGTATGAGAACAAAGTGTGGACTTTGGTTGACTTGCCCGATGATCAGCAAGCCATAGAAAATAAATGGATCTTCAAGAGGAAGACGGAAACTGATAGTAGTGTTACTATCTACAAAGCTAGACTTGCTGAAAAAGGTTTTCACAAAGTTCAAGGTGTTGACTACGATGAGATTTTCTCACTCGTAGCGATGCTTAAGTCTGTCCGAATCATGTTAGCAAATTACCACATTTTATGAAATCTGGAAAATGGATGTCAAAACTACATTCCTTAATGGATTTCTCAAAGAAGAGTTGTATATGATACAACCAGAAGGTTTTGTCGATCCTAAAGGTGCTCACAAAATGTGCAAGCTCTAGCGATCCATCTATGGACTGGTGCAAGCATCTCAGAGTTGGAATATACGCTTTGATGAGTTGATCAAAGCATATAGTTTTATACGGACTTGTGGTGAAGCCTGTATTTACAAGAAAGTGAGTGGGAGCACTACAACATTTCTGATAAATATATGTGAATGACATATTGTTGATCGGAAATAATGTAGAATTTTCTGGAAAGCATAATGGACTATTTGAAAGGAGTTTTTCAAATAAAGACCTTGGTGAAGCTACTTACATATTGTGCATCAAGATCTATAGGGATAGATCAAGACACTTGATAAGATTTTTAATGAGTATGTACCTTGACAAGATTTTTAATGAGTATGTACCTTGACAAGATTTTGAATTAGTTCAAAATGGAATAGTCAAAGAAAGAGTTCTTTCCTGTGTTGCAAGGTGTGAAGTTGAGTAAGACTCAAAGCACGACCATAGCAGAAGATAGAAAGAGAATGAAAGTCATTCCCTATGCCTCAGCCATAAATTCTATAAAGTATGCCATGCTATGTACCCGATCTATTGTATACCCTACACTGTTTTTGGCAAGGGAGTACAATAGTGATCTAGGAGTAGATCACTGGACATCGGTCTAAATTATCCTTAGTGGAATAAGGATATGTTTCTTGATTATGGAGGTGACAAAGGGTTCATCGTAAAGAGTTACGTCGATTCAAGCTTTGACACCAATCTGGATGACTCTAAGTCTCGATCTAGATACATATTGAAAGTGGGAGCAATTAGCTAGAGTAGCTCCATGTAGAGCATTGTTGACATAGAAATTTGCAAAATACTGACGGATCTGAATGTGGCAGACCCGTTGACTAAACTTCTCTCACAAGAAAAACATGATCACACCTTAGTACTCTTTGGGTGTTAATCACATAGTGATTTGAACTAGAATATTGACTCTAGTAAACCCTTTGGGTGTTGGTCACATGTCGATGTGAACTATGGGTGTTAATCACATGGTGATGTGAACTATTGGTATTAAATCACATGGCGATGTGAACTAGATTATTGACTCTAATGCAAGTGGGAGACTGAAGGAAATATGCCCTAGAGGCAATAATAAAGTTATTATTTATTTCCTTATATCATGATAAATGTCTATTATTCATGCTAGACTTGTATTAACCGAAAACATAATACATGTGTGAATACATAGACAAACAGAGTGTCACTAGTATGCCTCTGCTTGACTAGCTCGTTGATCAGAGATGGTTATGTTTCCTAACCATAGACATGAGTTGTCATTTGATTAATGGGATCACATAATTGGGAGAATGATGTGATTGAATTGACCCATTCCATTAGCTTAGCACTTGATCGTTTAGTTTGTTGCTATTGCTTTCTTCATGACTTATACATGTTCCTATGACTATGAGATTATGCAACTCCCATTTACCGGAGGAACACTTTTTGTGCCACCAAACGTCACAACGTAACTGGGTGATTATAAAGGTGCTCTACAGGTGTCTCCGAAGGTACTTGTTGGGTTGGCGTATTTCGAGATTAGGATTAGTCACTCCGATTGTCGGAGAGGTATCTCTGGGCCCACTCGGTAATGCACATCACTATTAGACTTGCAAGCATTGCAACTAATGAGTTAGTTGCGGGATGATGTATTACGGAACGATTAAAGAGACTTGCCGGTACCGAGATTGAACTAGGTATTGAGATACCGACGATCGAGTCTCAGGCAAGTAACATACCGATGACAAAGGGAACAACATATGTTGTTATGCGGTTTGACCGATAAAGATCTTCGTAGAATATGTGGGAGCCAATATGAGCATCCAAGTTCCGCTATAGGTTATTGACCGGAGACGTGTCTCGGTCATGTCTACATAGTTCTCGAACCCGTAGGGCCCGCACGGTTAAAGTTCGATGATGGTTATATTATGAGTTTATGTGTTTTGATGTACGGAAGGTAGTTTGGATTCCCAGATGAGATCGGGTACATGACGACGAGTCTCGAAATGGTCGAGACATAAAGATCTATATATTGGACGACTATATACGGACATCGGAAAGGTTCCGAGTGATTCGGGTATTTATCGGAGTACCGGGGAGTTACGGGAATTCGCCGGGGAGTGTATGGGCCTTATTGGGCTTTAGGGGAAAGAGAGAGAGACAGGCCGCGTGCCCCCCAAGGCCTAGTCCAAATTGGACTAGGGGGAAGGGTTGCGCCCCCTCTCTTCTCTTTTCCCTTTCCTTCTCTCCTACTCCTACTTGGAAGGGCTCCTAGTTCTACTAGAAGGGGGTAATCCTACTCCCGGTGTGAGTAGGACTCCCCTAGGGCGCGCCATAGAGAGGGCTGGCCCCTCCCCTCCTCCACTCCTTTATATACGTGGCCAGGGGGCACCCCATAGACACAACAATTGATCTCTTGATCTCTTAGCCATGTGTGGTGCCCCCCTCCACCATAATCCACCTCGATCATATCGTGGCGGTGCTTAGGCGAAGCCATGCGTCGGTAGAGCTGTCGGCGTTCTGGGAACGGGGGTCCCTAGACTTGCCTGCCTGCGACCTGCGGCGTGGCTCAAAAGGGGGCCCAGCGCGGCCCATCTTCATCAACACAGACCCAAGACCCTCGCGAGGGGCCAAGCCTCGCGGGGCGAACGACACGGAGCTTCCTCAGGCACGGCCTCATCAGCCTGGCTCGCGAGGAGGTAGAGAGGTCAAGGCGGGGTACCTCACGAGGTGCCCGTGATGCAAGCCATGACGACCAAAGGCGCCAGGCGGGCGCCAGCCGCGCAGTGTCCTCCTTTCCTCTTTGGTGCAAAGGGAGCAAGCGCAGGCGAGAGCATCAAGCAAAGGCACCCGTTTCGGTGCAACGAGACCAAGACCAGTCCAACGGTAGGGAGGAAGTCATTGTGGAGCCCAAGCCAGCGTCACCACCAGAGCCTTTGGCAGGCGAGGACCAACTTTAGTCAGGATAAGTGTACCAGATGTTCCCCTTCAAAATGGCCAATTTTTGGCACCCTTCCCGCTCAATATTTGGGGAAGAGGCCTAGGGCCTTTGCCTATAAATAGGACTAGCCACCCATAGGGTAGGGGGGATGGTAATCAAGAGATCGGATCGCAATCGGATCGGAGAGAGAATCGAGAAGGAAGAGAGAGAGAAGGGTGACTGAACTCCTCCTAGCAGTTCATTCCCCCAGCCAAGAACAGACCCTCGCAAGGCTGTTCTTCCTTGTATTGTTCATCATCATCAGCCCAAGAGGCAATCCACCACACCACACACTGGAGTAGGCTATTACACCACAACGGTGGCCCGAACCAGTATAAACCCTGTGTCTCTTGTGTTGTTCTTTCCATAGCTTAGATCTTAGCAAGGCGGAGGGGTGCAGGTAGGTAGAAGGCGAAATCTCCGCGCGCACCCCAGTGTTCAAACCTCAAGGGTCAGCCGGAACCCGAAATCCGACATTTGGCGCGCCAGGTAGGGGTGCGCCAGAATTCGTCTTCCACCACCCCGTTCTCCTCTGACCATCACGCCCATGTCTGATGCTCGTCGGGCCCACGCCGAGCGCCGGGCCGCTCTCGCTTCCCGTGTCGCCCAGACGGCTCCTGTCGGCGGGCGTCCTCGCCGTTCCCCATAACCTACTGTCAACACCGCCATCGGCCCGGCGGGGGACGAGCAGCAAGCATCGTCTCAGCATCCGTCCGTGCGGCAAGACGGCCGCACCGCTACTCCCTCGCTCACCCCAGCTGGTTCTTCATCCCACGCGCTCCGCGCACCCATGGAGGCTCGAGCTGCGCTCATCGCGGCAAACGAGCTCCTGCGCTACTTTCCTGTTGACGACGTCTACGAAGAATGGCTCGACCGCGTCGCCGAGCTCTTCCGCGCCGTAGGGGGCTCTCCTGCACTGACCGTTCCGCTGCACCGCACGCCGCCCCACGCGGGCGACGAAGCTCCGGGGGTGCCCCAGCTGCCTCCTCCTCAAGAAGGCGCCATGGCTCCAAGGCACGTGGCCCCTGGGCGGAACCCGCTCTGTCAGGTGCCAGCACGGCAAGAGCAGAGCTGCCAAGAAGTCCCTCGCCCGCGAGAAGCTGCCCGGGCGCTCCCTGCTCCAGCATGCCGTGACCATGCTCCTGCTCCCGCACGTCAAGACCACGCGCTGCTCCCAGCTGCAGCGCGTGGGGACATGCAAGACCAAGCTCTCCGTCACCCAAGGCCTCCCGTGGCCACAGCAAGCTGCCGCACCTTCACCACCGAGCTACGCAGCGTCGCGTGGCCCAGCAAGTTCAAGCCAGACGTGCCTCCTCGTTACGACGGCACGACCGACCCTGCGGAGTTCCTCCAGCTCTATGAGCTGGGCATCGAAGCTTCCAACAGAGACGAGAAGGTCATGGCGAACTGGTTTCCCATGGCGCTTAAGGACGGGGCCCACACCTGGCTCCTGAACCTAGCTCCAGGCACGATCTCCTCCTGGGACGAGATGCGCACCCGCTTCATCGCCAACTTCCAAGGTACTCGCGACCGGCCACCCGCCGTGAGCGACATGCGCCGCATCAAGCAACAACCCGGAGAGACCTTGCAGAAGTACATCCAGCGCTTCAACAACGCATGCCTCAAGATTCCCAAGGTGACCGAGGAGGCCATCATCTCAGCCTTCTCCGACGGCGTGTGCGATGTCAAGATGAAGGAGGACCTGGCGATGCATGAAAACCTGTGCACTTCCTTGGAGTTGTTCAACTTGGCAACCAAGTGCGCCAGGGCTGAGGAAGGGCGTCTCTGCCTCCTTGAGCTGCCTGCCGCAGACCCAGAAGAGAAGAAGCCCAAGGCCAAGGATGTGAAGCGCAAGGGGGCTGCCGTGCTCACGGCAGAACCAGACACCAAGCGGGGCAGAGATCAGCCCGAACCTTCGAAGGGCAGTCGGTACTGTGTGTACCACGACCTCCACACCCACAACACCAACGAATGTCAAGAGCTCCGAGCCGTGCGACATGGAAGGATCGGTCGTCGCCCCGACCGCGATGACCGGGGCTACGGTCGAGGAGGAGGAAGGAACGCAGGCCGCTGGGAAGACCGCTGCCCGGGCCAAGGGTGGCGCGATCGACATCGCGAGGATCGCTGGCAAGACCCGCCTCACGAGGGAGACTAGAGGGATCAGCCTCACGAGGATCGCTCACAAGGCCACACAGTCCTCCCTCCGCTGCCTCCGCAGCCAAGGAGAAATGAGGACCGCCATGAGGACGAGGGGGCTGGGGGCTTCCAGGAGCCATGCGCGATCGCCTGCATCCTGGGCAGGGCTCAAGCCCCAGCCTCTCAACGCATCTTCAAGCAGTTCGTCCGCGAAGTGAATGCAGTCCTCCCCAAGCTCGAAGCCACGCGCCCTCTCAGGTGGTCGGGGTGCGCCATCACGTTCAGCTCAGCAGATCAGGTCAAGTGTGCGGCCACAGCCGGAGTCCTCCCGATGCTTTTTTCCCCAATCATCAGCAACGTGGTGGTCACCAGGACCCTCATCGATGGCAGGGCAGGGCTCAACGTCCTGTCCGTGGAAACATTCAACAATCTCCAAGTGCCCTACAACCAGCTTCAGCCAACCAAGCCTTTCTCCAGAGTCACCGACGGCTCCACGGTCCCGATTGGGCAGGTCCACCTCCCTGTCACCTTCGGGGCACGCGGCAACTACCGCACCAAGCTCATCGACTTCGACGTCGCTCACATTCGCCTGCCGTACAATGCCATCCTTGGGTACCCAGCGCTGGCCAAGTTCATGGCCGTAACTCACCACGGCTACAACGTCCTCAAGATGCCAGGAAGTGGCGGAGTCATCACGGTGCCCTGTGAAGAGAAGGACGCGATGTGTTCCCTGGAACGAGCCTTTCAGGCCGCATCACTGGAAGACCCGGATCGCGGAAGCAGGAGGCTTCCTGAGACCGCCCCCGAGAAGAAGAAGACATCGTCCGGGCCGGCCCCTCAGGAGGTAGGCCCCTCAGGGCCCGCACCTGCCCAGGGGAAACCTCCTTCCATCGCATAGGAAAGCGCGCCCGGCGCCCTCCTCAGGCAGGGCTCGGGGGCTCTCCCCTGGAGGGCCACCGACCTGGCTAAGGTCACGAGGGAGGTGCTTGGGCACCACATGGAGGCGTGTTTCGAAGCACATTTCCCTCAAGAAGGAGTAAGGCAAGGAGAGCCAAACCCTCAGGAGTTTGTCAGCAAGGCCATTCAGGAGCTACATGAGTCAAGAGTCATGAAAGGCGGCCACCGCCTACCAGCTGTGGCTCCCCATCCAGGCGAGGATGGTGAGCTGCGCGTCTGCATCGACATACCGAGCGCTGCGAAGGTCCACCCCACAGCTACGTTTGCATGCCTTACGGCTTGCCGAACACGGCTGCCATGTACCAGTGCCTCATGAGGGGTATCATGGAGGCTCAAGAGGCTAGGCGTTCCGCAGCCCTAGCGGAGATGGAGATGGTCCGCGAGGAGCCACCAGCGCCTCCGGAGCCTCCCGAGGCCCCTGGGCCTAGGGGCTCGTGAGGATCGGCTTCCGCAGCCCACCGAGTCTGCTACTCCAACACTCCTTCGTCCTCAACATCGCCAGGTGACATCTTTCAAGTCTCATTTCCAGCTGGGAGCGCCCCTCAGGGCTGCATTATTCCCAGGCCGCGTGGGTCTATCCCTGCGGCATGTATCCCTTTTATTTCATGTTGTTAGCTTACCTTGTTGGGGGCGCCCCTCGGGCTGCTTCATCCCCAAGTCGCTCGGGCCAGACCCAGTGATGTCCGCCTTCCTAGCATTTATTTGAATGAATCCACTCCTTCACGGCTAATGTGTTTGACCTAGTTGCCCGCTCAACTGACGCCAACTGACGGAACTGCTCCCAAACGGCACGACGCTTGCGCATGGGTCCGTCCCTGCAACGCCGACAAACCTGAATGGCTGAGCTCTGGCCGCGGTAGCCCCACATGGCACCACCTCGTCAAGCCTTCAGTGCCTCATCGCCCCTCGGAAGCAACCAACGGCTGACTGTCAATTGTCATGGCAACCCCTCGTTCTTTCTATGATGGGTCTACAGGATCTCCTAAAGGAGCTGCGTCAGGCGAGGCCCTTGCGGTGTCTCCTTCACTCTCATCCACGCGAACTGCTTGCACATTAAAGGGGGGTGCCTGACCATCACGACTCAGGGCTCGTACTGGCTCTCCAGCCCTCACCCTCTGGCCTTGTCCACGGCATCGCGACCTGGCATACCAGCGACGGCTGAGACTCGCTCGAGGGCCGGGACCCGAGGACATAGAGCAGAAAGGGATGCAAAGGCGAGAGGGGAGGGACACGCGAGGACCTCGCTGAGCAACCTCACGCCTGCCGATGCACGGACCCGGCGACACACCAGAGAGCGGCCCCTGATTCTCAAGATAAGTCACCACCCGGAAGCACCAGCTACCGTGACACCATCCCCGCACCTAATGCAATCCCTTGTTAGCGACGCCGCTCTCCTTTCTCACCGAATGACGGCTCCTTGAGCGCCAAAGGGGACCTCCTGAGCATCGCGACTCAGGGGCTCTTACCGGACCCCGGGCCGCTCACCGCCTGGCCTTGACCACGGCATCGCGACCTGGCATACCAACGACGGCTGAAGCCGCCTTGGGACTGGGACCTGTCGGCGCAGAGCACCAAGCCCTCGTGAGGTTCGAAAGGGAGAACTGAGCTAAGACGGAATGAGTAACTCGCACCATTCTACGACAAGGGTTATATTAACAAAACAGGATCACAGGCACCTTACAAGCCCCCACGGGACGCGTCTTTGATTCATCGCAGGGAACAGATCCTAAAAGGACCCTAACTACACGCACCACTGCAAAAGACGCCATCATCAACAGTGGGCCATCAAGCACCGGCGCCAAGCACCGGCCTCCACGATCACAGGTAATCATGACTCGCTTTGCATGCAGGGACTTGTCCAATCCGTGCAGTTGCCGAGGCGCCATGGGGAAGTGGAGATACCCACGTCCAATCAACCGCCACGCGGCGCCCAAGGCCGCAGGCTGTTAGGGCCAGTGGCGCTTCGCTCTTGCCCTTTCGCCACCCTGCATGGCCAAGTCCGGGCGTGCCTTGGGCCCGGGGGCTACTGTCGGAGTTCTGGGAATGGGGGTCCCCAGACTTGCCTTCCTGCGGCCTGTGGCGTGGCTCAAAAGGGGGCCCAACGCGGCCCATCTTCATCAACACAGACCCAAGACCCTCGCGAGGGGCCAAGCCTCGCGGGGAAGACGACACGGAGCTTCCTCAGGCACGGCCTCATCAGGCTTGCTCGTGAGGAGGCAGAGAGATCAAGGCGGGGTACCTCACGAGGTGCCCGTGACGCAAGCCATGACGACCAAAGGCGCCAGGCGGGCGCCAGCCGCGCAATGTCCTCCTTTCCTCTTTGGTGCAAAGGGAGCAAGCGCAGGCGAGAGCATCAAGCAAAGGCACCCGTTTCGGTGCAACGAGACCAAGACTAGTCCAATGGCAGGGAGGAAGTCATTGTGGAGCCCAAGCCAGCGTCACCACCAGAGCCTTTGGCAGGCATGGACCAACTTTAGTCAGGATAAGTGTACCAGATGTTCCCCTTCAAAATGGCCAATTGTTGGCTCCCTTCCCGCTCAATATTTGGCGAAGAGGCCCAGGGCCTTTGCCTATAAATAGGACTAGCCACCCACAGGGTAGGGGGGATGGTAATCAAGATATCGGATCACAATCGGATCGGAGAGAGAATCGAGAAGGAAGAGAGAGAGAAGGGTGACTGGACTCCTCCTAGCAGTTCATTCCCCCAGCCAAGAACAGACCCTCGCGAGGCTGTTCTTCCTTGTATTCCTCATCATCATTAGCCCAAGATGCAATCCACCACACCACACACTGGAGTAGGGTATTACACCACAATGGTGGCCCGAACCAGTATAAACCCTGTGTCTCTTGTGCTGTTCTTTCCATAGCTTAGATCTTAGCGAGGCGGAGGGGTGCAGGTAGGTAGAAGGCGAAATCTCCACGTGCACCCCAGTGTTCGAACCTCAAGGGTCTGCCGGAACCCAAAATCCGACAAGAGCATCATCATCATCACCACGCCATTGTGTTGACGAAACTCTCCCTCAACACTCGGCTAGATCAGAGTTCGAGGGATGTCATCGAGTTAAACGTGTGCAGAACTCGGAGGTGCCGTGAGTTTGGTACTTGATCGGTCGGATCGTGAAGACGTACGACTACATCAACCGTGTTGTGCTAACGCTTCCACTTTCATTCTACAAGGGTACATGGACACACTCTCCCCACTCGTTGATTTGCATCACCATGATCTTGCGTGTGCATAGAATTTTTTTGAAATTACTATGTTCCCCAACAAATGGGAGATGATATTCTTGGTTTGTCATGCAATTTTACTGAAAACCCACGACTTTCTTGGTAATCAACCCATAGTTAGAGGTTTGTTTCTACCATATAAAATTTCATACGTTAGCCACGATCGGCATGCATGTCTTCTGGGTTTTTTTCGTCCATGAGAGCCAAACCCTAGTTGGAACCGAAATCCACTTCCCTCACAATATGGACCCTCTCTTGGAATCGAACCCATCATAACACCTCCCATAAATATGTCGTCGGTGGGGAAGCAAGAAGCGCCAGACGAGCCACCAGACCGAGCCGAGGCTCATCCTACAGGGCTATTCTGATCTCGGTACATTCGGCATGGTCAGCCCATCGTGTACCATCACAGATGCCTCTAGCGAGAGCGCCGAAGTAGGGCAAACAGAACGGTGGGACGCCGTGGTCGCCATGGAGGAAGAGTTGTGACCAGGCCGGCGGGGACACATCGCCCTCCATCACCTCCTCTCCTACCCTAGACGTGAGATGTCGCATGGCGGAGGAGCCGTGCCGAGGTCGACGGTGACAAAGCCCACTACATCATCATCCTCTGCTAACCAGCCATGAGATCTCGGCCACGCCGAAGCCGACTGCAAGCCTGCAACAATGATCGAGGGCAATGCCAGCGATTCCCATGCCATCGGGGATCCATTCATTCACATAGCCTATACTTGTAGGATCGAAAGTATGTCTAGAGGGGGGATGGTTAGAATACTTGACCAAATAAAAATCTAGCCTTTTCCCAATTTTAGTTCTATGCAGATTCTAGAAACTTAGCACAAGTCAAGCAATCAACCTACACATGCAATTCTAAGAGTAGAGAAGTGGAAAGTAAAACAATTGCGTATGAAGGTAAAGGGAGGAGTTTGGAGTGTGCAAACGCAATTGGAGACACGGAGATTTTTGGCGTGGTTCCGATAAGTGGTGCTATCGTACATCCACGCTGATGGAGACTTCAACTCACGAAGGGTAACGGTTGCGCGAGTCCACAGAGGGCTCCACCCATGAAGGGTCCACGAAGAAGCAACCTTGTCTATCCCACCATGGTCGTCGCCCATGAAGGACTTGCCTCACTCGGGTAGATCTTCACGAAGTAGGCGATCTCCTTGCCCTTACAAACTCCTTGGTTCATCTCCACAATTTTGACGGAGGCTCCCAAGTGACACCTAACCAATCTAGGAGACACCACTCTCCAAGAGGTAACAAATGGTGTGTTGATGATTGTGACAGCCTGGTTTTTGCCCTCTTTTATTTGCCTGATTTTCATTTGAATTGATTTTAAAATTTGGAGTTTTTAAATCTTTTCATGTGGACTTAAACACTTGGGTAGCCTTGGATTTCACCCAAGTGCATCATCTCCCTCTCTAATCATCATTTCCTCTCTGGTTCATCTCATAATAATATTTAGAATATTTTTCTTTAATGAAAAATATTCATTTCCCTCCCTTAAGCCCTAGCAAGATTAATGTGCTCCAAAGCAACCCCAATTTTTCTTGCCCACAAAAATCTGAGAAAATTCATAAATATTCTTTGAACCCTAAGGCACCTTCCTGAGCAAAAATATTGCACCACTTTTTAGAATATTTTTGCTACAGAAAATATTTTTTGTTCTCGACAGAAATGGTGGTTTCTACAGCAACTACCATTTTACTTGCTCCAATGAGGCTCATATTTCTTGTGCATCATAACCTTAGTAGATGATTGCTAGCCTCCAAAAACCAGTCCCAAACTCCCAGCCGTTTGACCTTAGTAAACTCTCAAAGTTACTGATCCGAGACTTACTTGGCCTATAAAATCTTTTCTACTGCATCTGGAGCCAAACCAAAGCGTGGTAATCTTCAAAACTACCACGAACAAGAAGCCAGACATGAACTTTGGACGTAGGTCGGCCTGAGGGAAAAGTTCACGCGGTGACCACGCGTGTACATGATGCCAGCCTGCGTGTCGACGTGCTCTGAGTGCCGCCGAGTGCTCTATTTCACGTGTGCTCGCTTCCCCGACTGCCAAAGCGTGCCAAACCTCGCCACCATCTTCGTCCAAACCCCCTTAACTCTCCCCTGGCACTCGCCGACGCCGGAGCTCGCCGCAGCGAGCACGGGCACGGTCCGGCCAACATAACAGTGCGGTGTGCACTGTGCTCGTCGCCATCTCCTCAATCATGTGCTCGTTCCCGTTCGCCCACAGTCGCCACGTGAGCTGCGTCGCCTTCTCCCCCTGTCACTGACGCTGCTCGTCGCCGGGCGCCGTGTCCAGGTGTCAACGGCGGAGCCCGATCCCCCCCTCGCTGCTCGCCTATAAATGGAGCCACCCCCAGCCTCCTCGAGCACCATCCTCCACTCCCACACCCCACAACATCGTAGAGAACCATAGCCCGACCGGGCAGGCCGCGGGCCGCCGTCCCCGAGCTCGAGCTCGCTGACGATCCTCTCGGGTCATCACGGTAGATCCAGCCCCTCCCAGGCCTAGGCAATCCTTCCAGGGCCTCCGCCACTCTCCGGTGGCGCTGTTCCGCCTAGTTGGAGCCCCTGGAGTCACCGTTGTTCGCCGTCGTCTTCGTCTCCGGAGACCTCCGCTCCCTGCCTCCGCTTGCGAGGTCGATTCCGACGCCGTCTGATCACCCCTAGCTATGCTACGGGATACAGGCAGGTGCACCTCCATCCCCTCTCTCGATCCCTCCCTCTCGTTTTGGCCAACGAGCCCTCGCCATCGGTGTGAGCTGCGGCGAAGCCGCGACCTCCACTATTTCCTTCTCCCTCGCCCCCTCATCTGACTAGCAAGGGCCGCTAGTCAGCCACTCAGTACACGCGCGAAGCAGTACGAGTGGTGGTGCCCTGAGGCTTTACGCCTTCGACGTCACCCCCCTATCTGTTTTTATTTAAATTCAAATTTCATTTATATCCAGAGAGATTCGAACACCTGTAACTCTTCAACCATAAGTCCAAATGAATTGATTCTTTTTGCATTGTGTTCTTTGCAAAGAAATCTAGCAGCTCACCAAAAATGGGATTTTCCCCTTCAGTCTAGATTTTCTGGTGATTTTCAGAAGGGTTCTTGATGTTTTCTTTTTGTGTTTAAACTTATTTTCAGAGAGTGAATCTTGTCTTGAGGAACACCAGAGGGCTTGTGAGCCTCATCTGCACTAAGGCAAGCCACAGCAACATTTTCATGATGCCACTTCAATATTTGTGATTTTCCTACTTGAATGAATGATTTAATCCACGCATTTAAATCATTACCATTATGTTATTTATATTCTGTTAGTGTTTGTTTAAGCTTACATGCTTATATTATCAGAAAGTTTGTAGCTAACTAAGTTGTTATAGAAACTAGAATTAATCTTTGCTATGATAGAAATAATATGGTTATGGATATAAGTAATTTATTAGCACTATTTTCTTGCTTGAGAAAAATGGTAAAATTGGTTAGAAAATATTGTGTTTAATGTGAGTTTAATCCTAACCAGAGAAGTATGAGGAGTTGTTGATGTTTATGCTTAGTGTGGATTTAGTTGACTCAGTCATTTCCGTTAGTATGTGGTGCATATGTTAGTGATTGCGTTTCATGGCATACTATGACACCGATTATTTTCAATTTAAGTTGAACCTGATAATAATACAACTTGAACATATCATTGACCGAGTCATGGTGCCACTGAATCAAGTTTTTCCCAGTGCAACCACATTTGCCTGTATGGGAAGGCCTTTATTCGGTTCGTTGTCATGCCTCTGGTCGGTGCCTCCAACTAGGGAAGGTTATGGGTGTGCGGTACCTTGGCCGGGTAAGCAGACATTACCTTGTGAGCCCGTTGTTGAGATTTTTGGTACCGGTCCTCATGAGGGACGTTGGCCACGACAGTGGTCATTGTGTCTTTGCTACACACGGGGCCACCTAGGACTAGCCCAGTTGGGGAGTGGGTCGGAGTGGCCAAGAGAGTGTCATGGCCATGGAGGGGTTTTGTCGGGATGCCATTGGTCCACCCGAATGGGAGTATGAGGCCATGGGTTCTGTGGTTTGGGTATAGTGTGCTACCTCTGCAGAGTGTATTACTCTATCGATAACCGAGTCCACGGTTACGAACACCTCGAAAGTGGGTCACACCATGGGTCAACATTTATTTAATCTTGCACACTAAGTCATGAACTTTGCACTATTGAGGATGGCGGGAAGATCATCCTGTCAGTTGAGACAAAGTGTTGGTCGTGGTTGTGATTACTAGAAGGATCACTGTTTGAGACCAAATATTGGTTGTAGACGTGGTCGCCAGAATGATCACGAGGTATCCATAGTTAAGATCATGTGGTTCGTACATTTGTGATCCAGAAGCAATCATTGTGGTAAGCTAGTCTGAGGGACTGTTCTCACGAGAGCGTGATCACAACATGTTGGTTACATTGTTGCATTACTAATAATTGGTTAACTATCATGATATTGTTTGTCATTATGTTTATGCTTGTTGTGAGCTTGCAAGTACAATCAATGTACTGACCTGGCATGTCATGCCAGATTTCAAGAAAGTCCCGTGGAAAGGAGTGCTGCTCGAGTCTAGATCATGTCCACATCGGTGTCCTTGTGCTATGGAGTTCCGCTACGACGTTGTTCCGCTGCCGCGTAGATGTTATGATCGAGGCCCTTTTATGTTCACTAAATAATGTACATATTGTTCAGCCGCATCGGGTGTGCCGCTTCGCCTCGCTACCTGTTGTAATGAAAACTTTGAGCCGCTACTATCAATAAAGGGGTTGTTTTCTGTACCAAGATGTTGTGTGTTGCCAGAAGACATGGTCTCTAGGCTGGCAATGCAAGGTAAACTGGTCGCTCTGAGCCAGGGTGCCACAACGCTTTCTATCAGAGCCGCGGTGACTGTAGGCCATGCTAGACTTCGACGTGTTAACTAGACGTTAGATACGAGTCTAAGTTGAGTGCCGGTAGCATTTATAGCTGGTTGTTGCATTGCATGTACTTGTTTTATTTTTATGCTAACCTACTAATGGTTGTGAGTGTAGATGGCTCCGGTGCCGTATCCGTGCTAGTTGCAGCTGATGCCGTTCACGTCGCCGCATCTCCTTCATAGCGTGTGGCATTGGCTGTACCCCCTCGGTGACGATCCAGTCTATCGCGTGTACCAGGAGCGTCCAGCTGACTCAATGTATGAGTATCACGCAGTGGTTACTCTGTGCACCACTTCCGATTCCAACACTTACACTCGTACCTCTCGGAGCGGTTATGCTTCCACCGCTTCTCAGGATGTCCAGTTTGCTGCATTCGAGGTCCTTGTCGAGCTTCGTTACAACAAGGTCCGGATGCAGAACCACCCATGTTTCTACTACTATCCTTCTCTGCACGACAATGGTCGTGTCCCTTTCTCTACCATTGACCCGGAGTCTGATAGTGTTGCTAGTCATCTTGCCTATTACATTACTGCTAGCTATCTTATGATCCACGAGCTGGCTCGAGAGCTGACTCAAGCTTGTACTGCTTTAGCCGCTGCTTTAGTCACTACTAGATCTGCCACTACTCCATTTTCTTTGGGATTTACTCCTTATACTCCAGTCAGTTCTAGTTCCCCTGTTTCACCGGTTACTCCTCCGAGTAGCTCGGGCACCACGACCGTGAATCCTCTCAGTGCTCCTGCTGAGTGGGTTTCACTTCTCTCGACTCCTGTAGCCCCGATGATTCATCCTACACCTGCGCCTGAGGGAGAGCCCTCTAGGCAGCGTCGTCGTGTTACCGTTAACCCGGAGGTCTCAGTTAACCTCGTCAGTTCCGAATCCGAGTCCGCTTTAGGAGAGGACCACATAGCACCAGCTGAGTAGTAGAGCCCCTGAGTATCCGCAGTCGTCGGGATGATGTCCGGATGTAGTAGTGCGAGTCATGATGTTTCGTTTTCTGTATGAGAGTAGTTGAACCTGGCATGTTGGTTATATTTCATGCACGAGTCTATGTATAATTATGTTGGAACTCTATTTTATTCGCCATGTTTTCTTTGTCATTTCAATTTTTCTCGGGCTTTTGTTGTTGGTGAGGGAGTCCTGGATTAGGGGGTCCTCGGACAGCTGGACTATATACTTTGGCTGGACTGTTGGACTATGAAGATACAAGATTGAAGACTTCGTCCCGTGTCCGGGTGGGACTCTCCTTTGCGTGGAAGGCAAGCTTGGAAATTTGGATATGTAGATCTCCTCCCTTGTAACCGACTCTGAGTAACCCTATCCCCCTCTGGTGTCTATATAAACCGGAGGACAACAACAATCATAATCATAGGCTAGCTTCTAGGGTTTAGCCTCTATGATCTCGTGGTAGATCAACTCTTGTAATACCCATATCATCAAGATCAATCAAGCAGGAAGTAGGGTATTACCTCCATCGAGAGGGCCCGAACCTGGGTAAACATTGTGTTCCCTGCCTCGTGTTACCATCAGCCTTGGACGCACAGTTCAGGACCCCCTACCCGAGATCCGCCAGTTTTGACACCGACATTGGTGCTTTCATTGAGAGTTCCACTGTGCCGTCACATAAAGGCTTGATGGCTCCTTTGATCATGCGTTCTAGGGTGAGGTTTTTCTCCCCAGACAGATCTTCATATTTGGCGGCTTCGTACTGCGGGTCAACTCGCTTGGTCATCTGGAGCAGATCAAGAGCTACGCCACTAGCCATTAGGTCAGGTTTGGAAGCTTGAACTATATTGCCGACATCCGTGGAGACTTGATCTTCGACGGATTCGAGCCCATGTCAGGTGCGCCGCACAGTCAGACGAGCATGACTTAGCTCTGCCGCCGGATGGTGTTCGGGAGATCACACCTATGGCTACTCCGGCCCTCAATCTGGAGCAGATCGTGCCGTTCGAGGACGGGTGGATGGACCCCTCCACGGAGGCTGCACACTCAGCCGCGATAGAGCCGAATACTGACTTCACCTCCTATGAGACCTGTGTTACCGGACCCTTGGTTTCGTCCGTGGCCATAGGCTCCGAACCGCCTGCGTCCGTGCGTATCGAATCTGATTGGGCACCGATCATGGAGTTTACCTCCGCGAATATCTTTCAGCACTCACCCTTGGGCGACGTGCTAAATTCATTGAGGTCTCTCTCCTTGTCAGGAGACCCTTGGCCGAACTATGTCCGGCTTGAGTGGGAAGTGGACGATGAAGAAATTCATTCCCCACCCACCACCCACTTAATAGCCACTATCGACGACTTAACCAACATGCTTGAATTCGGCTCCAAAGACATCGATGGTATGGACGACGATGCAGGAGAAGAACAGGAACCACCGCCCACAGGGCGCTGGAAAGCCACCTCATCATATGATATATACATGGTGGACACCCACAAAGAAAGCGATGGCAATAAGGCAATGGAGGATAATCCCCTCGAGAAGTAATCTAAGCACCGGCGTCATCGGCGCCGCTCTAAGACCTGCCATAGCAAAAGCAGCGATACCGGCACGAGAGACAATAACGCTGTGGATAGTGCCGAAGACGAAGACAATCCCGTCCACCCAAGCTTCGAGCGGGAGCATGGGCAAGCTAGCCCTAAGGAACAGGCGGCAGACGGAGAATCAGAGGATGAAAATTACATGCCCCTCTACAAAGTCGAGGTGAGCCTCGGCGACGAAGAATTTATCGTGCCCGAGGATCCCGTCGAGCAGGAGCGCTTCAAGCGTCGGCTTATAGCCACAGCAAAAAGCCTGAATAAAAAGCAACAATAGCTTCAAGCTGATCAAGATCTGCTAGCGGATAGATGGACCGAGGTCCTGGCAGCCGAGGAATACGAACTCGAGTGCCCTACCAAAAGTTACCCAAAACGCAGGTTGCTACCCCAACTCGAGGAGGAAGCATTAAAGCCTACAATACCAGCGTATGATGCGGCTGACTGACCACCTCGTGGCCGAGACAAAGCGGCATATCAGCCCGAAGTCTAGCCCGCACACCGTCGCCAGTCAAACAAAAACACCAAGGCCTGGGGCAACACGCAGGACCTGCGAGACGTATTGGAAAACAAAGCAGGACATACAAGATCGATCTACGGATCACAGGGGCGTGCCCCAACGCGTGACGACGACCGTCACGCCGGATATACTAAAAGCAAATCCGGCCGGGCCGAATACAACAGACAAGACTTGCATGAACTGCGTCATGATATAGCCCAGCACAGAGGCGCCGCACACCCCCTATGCTTCACGGACGAAGTAATGGATCACAAATTCCTAGAAGGGTTTAAACCCGTGAACATTGAATCATATGATGGTACAACAGACCCCGCAGTATGGATTGAAGATTTCCTCCTCCACATTCACATGGCCCGCGGTGACGATCTACATGCCATTAAGTACCTCCCACTAAAACTCAAAGGGTCAGCTCGGCATTGGTTGAATAGCCTGCCGGCAAACTCCATTGGCAGTTGCGAGAACTTGGAAGATGCATTCCTTGCCAACTTCCAGGGCACTTATGTGCGACCACCGGATGCTGATGACTTGAGTCACATAAGCCAACAGCCCGGGTAATCAGCCAGGAAATTCTGGACTCGGTTCCTAACTAAAAAGAACCAAATTGTCGACTGTCCGGATGCCCAAGCCTTAGCGGCATTTGAGCATGACATCTGCAATGAGTGGCTCGCCTAACACCTCGGCCAAGAGAAGCCTAAGTCCATGGCAGCCCTCACGATACTCATGACTCGCTTTTGTGTGGGTGAGGACAGCTGCCTGGCTTGCAGCAACAACACATCAAGAAATCCCAGCAATTCAGATGCCAAAGATAGCAACGGCAAGCCACGTCGCAATAGACACAAGCGCCACAACAACGGTGACAACACCGAAGACACGGCAGTCAACATCGGATTCAGTGGCTCTAAATCCAGTCAGCGGAAAAAGCCGTTCAAAAGAAGCAATTTGGGCCTGTCCAGTTTGGACCGCATACTCGATCGTTCGTGTCAAATTCACAGCACCCCCGATAAACCAGCGAACCACACCAACAGAGAATGTTGGGTGTTCAAACAGGCCGGCAAGATGAATGTCGAAAACAAGGAAAAGGGGCTGCATAGCGATGACGAGGAGGAGCCCCGGCCACCGAACACAGGAGGACAGAATAAATTTCCTCCCCAGGTGAAAACGGTGAACATGATATATGCAACCCATATTCCCAAACGGGAACGGAAGCATGCACTAAGGGACGTCTATGCGATGGAGCAAGTCGCCCCAAAGTTCAACCCATGGTCTTCTTGTCCGATCACTTTCGATCGCAGGGACCACCCTACCAGTATCTATCATGGCGGTTCTGCCGCATTGGTCCTTGACCCCATCATTGATGGATTTCACCTCACTTGAGTCCTTATGGATGGTGGCAGCAGCCTGAACCTACTCTATCAGGATACAATGCGCAAAATGGGTATCAACCCCTCGAGGATCAAACCCACAAAAACCACCTTTAAAGGTGTCATACCAGGTGTAGAGCCCTATTGCACGGGCTCAATCACACTAGAAGTGGTCTTCGGATCTCCGGACAACTTCCGAAGCGAGGAGTTGATCTTCGATATCGTCCCCTTCCGTAGTGGCTATCACGCACTGCTCGGGCGAACCGCATTCGCCAGATTCAATGCGGTACCGCATTATGCATACCTCAAGCTCAAAATGCCAGGACCTCGCGGGGTTATAACAGTTAATGGAAACACAGAACGCTCGCTCTGTATGGAGGAGCACACTGCGGCCCTCGCAGTAGAAGGACAAAGTAGCCTTCTGAGGCAAACCGCCAATTCAGCGATAAAGCCCCCGGACACCTTCAAGCGAGTCCGGAGTACCCTGCAACAGGATCGCCCGGCACGTTCAGAGCTCACCTAGCAATTCGGCCTCCGTCCTAGTCCCAATCAAGCGGCGAAATTTGCGCCACGCTTACATAATTACGCACTCAAGATACCATGGGCATAGGCGGAGGCACGGCTATGGCACGGTCCACAATGCAGCTCAACCGCCTCAGGACCCGTATATCTTTACCATTTTCTTCCTTTCAGGACCCTATTCTCTGAAGGCCCTCTCCGATACCCTGATTATCGGACCCATCACGGGAAGGAAACACCAAGGAAGCAAGAAGCTTTGACGTACAAGGGAATCCCCAAGTGGTCTCTGATAACGATCGCTATATCTCTTTTACATACCCACACGCAGCCAGCCCTTGGATAGGACATGTCAAATAATCCTATTTTTTCTTATTGCACTACCTGTATACATACGCTTTGACGTATCATATAAATAACAATGTACATTGTTAGCTTATTACTACATCTCTTCATCGTTTTCCCTGTCCGCTTATTTATGAAAAATTGCAACCGTACATTCTGGTACGTCCAGTGCGCCAGGGGCTTCAGTGTACCCCATAACACCGCAAGATAAGTCCGAACACTTTCGACATTGCGGCACCCCAAACTTATAGCATTATATGCATCAGCTCCGAATCATGTCTTGGGTCAATAGTTGGGTTTGCCCGGCTCCCATGTTTTGGTACCTTATATTCCGCTATATCGGCTAAGGTAGCACCAGGAGAACTACTACAATTGTGTCCCGGTTCTTCCAGACAAGCACCTCAGTAGAGAAAGCCGAAAAGTGACTGTCATGATGCGGCGAGAGCTGGTCGCTATTCGAGAGGTCTCAAATCCTTAAATATTTTTTCCGCTTTGGGCGAGGAATCGGCCTTGTCCGATTTAGGCGTACATAGCGCCCCAAGTTCGGCCTTCTGAATTCTAGGGGCTTCGCCAAAATTTAAAATTGTAGACTTCTATGGCTAAGTGAGAGTGATAAAGCTGTATAGTCCGATTGCCTTGTTCGTTGTGCTAAACACCTCCTTAAAGGACCAAAAAATTGGATAAAGAGTGTTTAAGATTTATCCCGAACACCTCAGTACTAGTTACATGAGGGCAGAAGCCGACGACTGGCCAACTCTCAGATTTTATAAACGGCCGCACAGAAGGTAATATTTTAAATCGACAAGCGTTATGTAGCGCACATGAACTCGTTTTCATATTACAGGATCACATGAGTACATTCATTCAAATATTACATCCTTAGCACATTCCTCCGCCACAAGGCGGGCACCCTTCAGGACACTGTCATAATACTTTTCAGGGTGGTGATGCTCCTTGCCCTCCGGTGGCCCCTCCTTCACCAGCTTTTCGGTGTCCATCTTCGCCCAGTGCACTTTCGCACGGGTAAAGGCCCTGTGCGCACCTTCAATGCAAACGGACCGCTTTATGACTTCAAACCATGGGCAGGCATTCACAAGCCGCTTTACCAGGCCGAAGTAGCTGCAAGGCAAGGGCTCGCTAGGCCACATCCAGACTATGAGAGCCTTCATGGCCAGTTCGGCCGCCTTGTGAAGCTCGACCAGTTGCTTCAGCTGGTCGCTCAAAGACATTCGATGTTCGGTCCCAGTATATTGAGATCAGAACAACTTCTTCGTCGAGCTCCCTTCCTCGACCCGGTAGAACTCTGCGGCATCTGATACGCTGCAGGGTAGATCTGCGAACGCTCCTGGAGAGCTCCGAATTCGGGTAAGTAAAAGGAAAGTTTCCTTCACATGCTTGCTTTGCATAATGAATGCCTTACCCGCCGCTATCTTCTTGACTGCCTGAATCTCCTGGAGGGCCTTTTGGGCTTCGGCCTTGGTCATTTTTGCGTTCTCGAGGGCCTTCGCAAGCTCCGACCCCTACGTCTTAGAGTCACGCTCCAAGGACTCGTATTTCTTGACAAAATCCTGGAGCTCTTGCTGAACCTCGCCGACTCGGGCCTCTTGCTTCTCGCGCTCGATGCGCTCCTTGGCTGCTTTGTCTTCGGCATCGGACAATGCCTTCTTCAGGGCCGCCACTTCGATCGTGGCCCCTAGCAAAATTCATGATGATCCTATGATCTAATAACTGCTTTTTTGTTTATCAATATATAGACGGGGTATCACTTACCTTTGTTCTCTTCGAGCTGCCTCTTGGTAAGGCCGAGCTCTTCCACGGACCGCTCAAGGTCCCGCTTCAGTCCAGAGACCTCCGCAGTACGAGCGGCAGCAGCCAGCAGCGAAGCCTGCTTATTCATATAGACATATTCTGATTAGACTCCTATGATTATTATTTGATCCTCTGTTCGGCCTTTCTTTGCGAACACCAAACAGAGCATCAGGGGCTACTATCTATGTTGTGATATTTTCTCATAATTTGATTACTTACCTCAATGCTTGTTAGGAAGCTCGCACAGGCTTCGGTCAGTCCGCTTTTCACGGACCGAACCTTCTCGACCACCGCACTCATGATAGTGCGGTGCTCTTCGTGAATGGAAGCGCCGCGAAGCGCTTCCAGCAAGTTGTCCGATGCCTCTGGATGGACAAAGGCCATCGGCACAGACGGCTCGCCCCCTTTAGCGAGGGGTCGCATAACAGAATCTGAAACCACTGGAGGTTCCGGCGCAGTATCCGGCTGGGGGCCATACTTGTTGTGGCCTCGTCATTAGAGCCAACGGGAGTCTTGCCCCCGATGCGCCCAGCATCTGGGATGTCTCCTTGGGGCGCCTCCAGAATTATCTCCCCTTGGTTCGGTGCTCTTTGAGACAACACCTCGATGTCATCCGTGGACCGGGGGGAGGTGGCTGTCGGGAGTGAATCGTTGTTCATCGCCGACTGGCCCAAAGACTCATCCGAAGAGGATACATTGATATGGGCTTTGGACGGACTGCATGATCATGTTTGACATGATAAGAAGCAATAAAACAAAACATACCAGAACTATTATAGTATCCGAATACTTACGACTTCGCCAGGGGCTTGTCCTTGGGAAACCACTCCTCGTCGCTGTAAGCGGCTGTTGTGGAGTAGTCCGGAAGGAGGGTCCTTCCCTTCTTGGACCCTTTGGACTCCCCAGATGGGGCAGCCTTCCTTTTCTTGTCTCCCCCGGCTGGGCGGGGGAGAACTTTCCTCTTCCTCCTCCTCGTTTTCGTGGGAGGAGTGTGCCTCGGTGTTTTCGGACGATGAGTCCGATACAACCTTGTGTCGGAGACCTTTCCTGGTCCCTGCGACCTTCTTCTTGGCCTTCTTCTCCGGCGCCTCATAGGGCGCTGGAACCAGCATCTCCGTTAAGAGAGCCCTTGCTGGATCTTTGGGCAGTGGGGCGGACAATCGATCCACTCCGCTGTCGCTACCAAGTCGTGTTAAAATGGCATGGAGGCTCAGATCCCTCACATGATTATACCGGGGAAAGGAATATCTTATGAGATATAAAGAGCTTACCGGATTGCCAGGGCGCTTTGCGCTGAGTCCGCGATCCTCGATAAGGGGAGGAGGTACCTCAGCGGCCTTGAACAGCACCTTCGAGACGTCTTGGTGCGTCGTGTCGAAAAGCTCTCGTAGCGTCTGGTGCTTGGCCGGGTCGAACTCCCACATATTGAATGCTCGTCTTTGACACAGAAGGATCATGCGGAAGAGCATGGCCTGGACCACATTGACAAGCTTGATTTTCTTGCTTATCATATTTTTAACACAATTCTGGAGTCCGGTCAGCTCCACCGATGAACCCCAGGATAGGCCCTTCTCTTTCCAGGAGGTGAGCCGCATGGGGATCCCAGATCGAAATTCGGGGGCCGCCACCCAGTTGGTGTCGCGCGGCTCAGTGATGTAGAACCACCCCGATTGCCACCCCTTCACGGTCTCCACATAGGAGCCTTCGATCCAGGTGACGTTGGGCATTTTTCCCACCATGGCGCCTCCGCACTCCGCTTGCTGGCCGACCACCACCTTCGGTTTCACGTTGAAGGTCTCCAGCCATAGGCCAAAGTGGGGCTTGATGCGGAGGAAGGCCTCACACATGACGATAAACGCCGAGATGTTGAGGATGAAATTGGGGGCCAGATCATGGAAGTCTAGCCCATAGTAGAACATGAGCCCACGGACAAATGGGTGGAGGGGAAATCCCAGTCTGCAGACGAAGTGGGTGAGGAATACAACCCTCCCATGGGGTTCTAGAGTAGGGACGATCTGTCCCGCGTCTGGGAGCCGGTGCGCGATGTCTGCGGCCAGGTATCCGGCTTCCCAGAGCTTCGTAATGTTCTCCTCCGTAACAGAGGAGACCATCCACTTGCCTCCCACTCCAGACATGTTCGAAATGGCTTTGCGGAGAAGATGAGAACTTGGGCGCTGGGGCTCGAGTGCGCGAGAATGGATGGGCAGGGGAAGAAGAAGGTGTGGCTGAAAAAGAGGAATCCTTGTCCCTTTATAAAGCCAGTAGAAAATGTGCGCCTCCCTACTTGCCCAATAAAATCTCTTATTCCCCAAGCGCTGGGATTGATGGCACGGTTGGGTTACCCATATCCGTATTGATGAGAATCCTGTGATAAGGGGAACACAATCTCTGCTTCGACAAGACGTGCCAATAAAACCGCCTCGCAACACGTGTAGTGGCAGGCATGGAAAAACGATTCGCAGTGACCGGGCCATGGCAAGACGTCACGTTATAAAAAGTTGTCAGCACATTAGATTTGTGGAATAGTATACTCTCTACGGTGGTATGTGGAATTTGTTTTGCAGAGCCGGACACGATCCTTGTGTTCAAAATCTTCTATGGAGTATTTGGAGAAGGAACCCGCCTTGCAATGCCGAAGACAATCTGCGCACCGGACTCATCGTCATTGAAGCCTGGTTCAGGGGCTACTAAGGGAGTCCTGGATTAGGGGGTCCTCGGACAGCCGGACTATATACTTTGGCTGGACTGTTGGACTATGAAGATACAAGATTGAAGACTTCGTCCCGTGTCCGGGTGGGACTCTCCTTTGCGTGGAAGGCAAGCTTGGCAATTCGGATATGTAGATCTCCTCCCTTGTAACCGACTCTGAGTAACCCTAGCCCCCTCAAGTGTCTATATAAACCGCAGGGTTTAGTCCATAGGACAACAACAGTAATAATCATAGGCTAGCTTCTAGTGTTTAGCCTCTACGATCTCATGCTAGATCAACTCTTGTAATACTCATATCATCAAGATCAATCAAGCGGGAAGTAGGGTATTACCTCCATCGAGAGGGCCCGAACCTAGGTAAACATTGTGTCCCCTGCCTCCTGTAACCATCAGCCTTAGACGCATAGTTCGGGACCCCCTACCCGAGATCCGCCGTTTTGACACCGACAGCTGGCCTTTCCCCAATTTATTTTGAATGGTTTTCATCTCGGTTGCGTTGCCTTGGGAAAACTCATAATAGGATGCCGCGGGGAGGCAGCAGTAGCAACGTTCACGAGGGTACCCCTGTTCATCATTCCGCACGACAGGCAGGACAATCCCCCGAGCCGTACGTTCCACCACCGCCTCCACCGTCAAATCCACCCTCCACCGAACAAATTCTGCGAATGTTTGAGAAAAGACAAAATAATTATCTGATTGAAATATTAAGAAGTGTGCAAGCTATGGTTGGTCAGAATGGAAATCAATATGGTCACCACTCCAAGCTGTCTGATTTTCAAAGGACCAAGCCTCCTAGTTTTAGTCAGGTCCTTGATCCCTTGGATGCAGACGATTGGTTATGAACCATCAAGAGTAAGCTTGATATTGCTCGTACGGAAGAAGATGATAAAGTTCCTCAACTCATTATTTTGAAGACGCTACTGCCATATGGAGGGAAAATGCAAAAGCCATGTGGCCCGCTGATGAAGAAATTACCTGGACAAAATTCAAGGATCAGTTCCAGAAATATCATATCCCTACTGGAATTATGAAGACTAAGCAGCGCGAATTTCTCTCGCTCTTCCAAGGAAATCAGTCTGTGGGTGAATATCTGCAGAAATTCAATCACCTGGCCCATTATTCCCTTCATGACGTGGCCACTGAAGAAAGAAAGATTGACAGATTTCTTGGTGCATTAATCCCACAACTCCGTTGTACTCTCAGCATGTTTGATTTCCAAGATTTCCAAACTTTGGTGAACAAAGCTTTCATTGCTAAAAGGGAGCACAAGCTCATATCAGATAACAAGCCTGTCAATAACGATCACAAGCGCAAGTATGAGCCAAGGAAGGATGGGAAACCTGTGCAAAAGGCTCGTACATGGCAGCAGACTCAGGTGGAATACAAGCCCAATTGGCAGCAGAATGTTAACAAGACCACCACCCAAGTCAAGAATGTTGTGTCCATCCCAGTGCACGAGGAGCGCCAGCGCATCAATGCTTGCTTCAGTTGTGGGCAAACCGGACATTATGCCAGATAGTGTCCCAAGAACAGCAAGGAAAATGCTCTATACAGACCACAAGTCAACTATATGGAGTCATGCCCGACCCAGCAAAACATCATTGGGCACGTTCATCACCTCTCTCCCGATGAAGCCCAAGAGAACCCCGAAGTCATCATTGGTATGTTATCTGTTAATAACATACCAGCAGTAATTTTATTTGACTCTGGGGCTTCCCACTCTTTTATTTCTCGGAGTTTTGTTGCCCAAAACAAATATCCTTGTTCGCTTTGGGCAAGAATATGCTGGTACAAACCCCGGGATCATTAATCAGGAGAAATTTGGTCTGCCGTAATCTGGAAATCAATATCAACGGAGTCTATTTTCCAACTTCTTTGATAATCATTGAGCCGGATAAGTTGGATGTTATCTTGTGTATGAATTGGCTGACTCAATATCAAGTATGCATAAACTGCGCGACCCGAGAAGTTACTTTGACTAGTCTGAAGGGGCAGACTACCAAATTCTATGCTCGCAGAAGCCTACCCAAGAAAGAAATGGCTTTCACTGCTCTGGCTGAACTGGAATTAAATCCTGTGGTCAGTGAGTTTCCAGATGTATTTCCCGAAGAGCCGCCAGGCATGCCACCAGATCGCGAGCTTGAGTTTGCAATAGATCTTGTGCCCGGAACCGCACCGTTATACAAGAAGTATTATCGGATGCCCTCATCAGAATTAGTGGAGCTAAAGAAACAGCTTGATGAAATGCTTCGGAAAGGATATATCCGTCCCAACTCGTCACCATGGGGATCACCTGCTATCTTCGTGGACAAAAAGGATGGCAGCCTCCGCATGTGTGTGGATTACCGTCAGTTGAACGATGTCACCATCAAAAATAAATATCCACTACCAAGGATTGATGATCTGTTTGATCAGCTCAGTAGGGCCAAAGTATTCTCCAAGATTGATCTAAGGACAGGATATCATCAACTCAAGATTAAAAAGGAAGATATTCCTAAGACCGCATTCACTACTCCGTACGGTCTTTACGAATATACAGTTATATCCTTTGGTCTCACCAATGCCCCAGCTTTCTTCATGCATATGATGAAAAAAGTATTCATGGACTTCCTCGATAAGTTCGTGGTAGTCTTCATCGATGACATACTTATTTACTCAAGCAGTGAAGAAGATCACAAAGAACACCTCTGAGCAGTACTACAACGACTCCGCAACCATCAGCTATACACCAAATTCAGTAAGTGTGAGTTTTGGCTCAAGCAAGTTGGGTTTCTTGGACACGTTCTATCTGCCGAAGGTATAGCCATGGACCCGAGCAAAGTAAAGGATGAGCTCGATTGGTTGCCACCCACAACCGTATCACAGATCCAGTGTTTTCTTGGATTAGCCGGGTATTAGCATTGTTTCATTGAAGGGTTTTCCATGATTGCTAAGCCCATGACGGAGCTGCTCAAAAAGGATAAGAAGTTTGAATGGACTGAGGACTGTGAGAAAAGTTTTAATGAGCTAAAGATACGGCTGACGACCGCACCTGTGTTAACTCTTCCAGATATCTACCACGGTTTTGATGTGTATTGTGACGCCTCCAGACAAGGATTGGGATGCGTACTTATGCAAGACGGCAAGGTAGTAGCTTATGCATCACAACAGCTATGGCCCCACGAGGGAAATTATCCCACTCATGATATGGAATTGGCCGCGGTGATTCATGCTCTAAAAATTTGGACGCACTATCTCATCAGGAAGAGGTGCCAAGTTTTTACCGATCACAAAAGCCTCAAGTATATATTTACTCAGCCATATTTAAATCTCTGTCAACGAAGGTGGCTTGAGTTAGTCAAGGATTATGATCTTGGAATAAATTACCACCCAGGTAGGCCAACATGGTCGCCGATGCGCTCAGTCGAAAGCCTGTCAGCCTGAATGTCATATTGGGATCCTTGCCTCCTGAACTTCCAGAGGAGATTGCTCAACTCAACCTGGTCATAGTTGATGCTGGCCTTGCTAATACTTTGGAAGTTGCCCCACACTTGAGGAAGAGATCTGCAAGGCCCAGCCAACTGACACCGTTCTGCAAAAACGTGCCAAGAGTATGGTAGCAGGACACACTTCAGACTTCTCAAAGGATCAATTGGGTATCCTCCTTTTCCGGGGAAGGATTTGTGTACCCAATCAAGCAGACTTAAAGCAGAAAATCCTGTCTGAAGCACACGAATCTTCATATTCCATTCACCCGGGAGGTACAAAAATGTATGAAGACTTCCGGTAAATATTTTGGTGGGATGGAATGAAGAAAGACATTGCCTATTTTGTGGCATGTTGCGACATATGTAACAAGGTAAAGGCAGGTGTCAGTGGGAATGACACCTATGGGATCAACAGAATCCCTACTGTGGTTAGCAGGGTGCGGGCTCGTGAGAAGAGCGGATCAAACAGATAGCACACGGTTCGTTTATCCAGGTTCGGGCCGCGAGGATGCGTAAAACCCTACTCCTGCTTTGGTCGATTGTATATCTGTGTTCTTGAGCTAGCTATGGGGCGTGAGGAGCTCCAAAAAGCCGAATCCTTCCTCTGGTCGCCTCGGGCCTCCTTTTATAGAAAAAGGGGTTGCCACAATGGCACACAGGAGGTGGAAAGGATATAGTGATGCGAGGTTATCCCTCGCATTACATGACAAGGCGCATTTAATGCGTCTTGCTTAGGTGTCCTTACTTTAGCGGGGACGGGGGAGAAACCTGTCTCGTCCGTCGCCGCTCCTTCTTGTGTCGACACGCACCCTGGCCAGCGACGCCTGCGATGCCATGTAGGTAGGCAGGCAGCTGAGGTGGCGCAGTGGTGGGTCTTCATGAAGATCTGCATGCCACCACGCACATGCCTGCCTAGCTGGTTGGGTCGGCAGCTGCATGCAAGCGGTGGTGGAGGTTTAGTCGGCGTGGGCCTGATGGTGGCCCTGCGGGTGTCCTCGGTAAGGGCCTTGCCGGGGCCCCGGCAAGGGTCTTGCTGAGGCGCCTGCTGTCATCCCCGGCAAGGTGCTTTCCGGGGGCCTTGTGGTCTCCCTCGGCTGGGATCCCGCCAAGGGTTGGTGTCTCCTTAGTGCGTATCTGATCTTGAATGTCTTCACAAAGATCTGCATGCCGCCATGGGGATGTCTCCTGAATCCTTGCCCTTTGGGGGCAGTGGACTCAACACTACTAGGGAAAACCTTATACACAGAATCTTAGCAATAGCGTGGTCTAAAAACAGACGCTACTGCTAATTAGCAGCAACGAGCTTTGGAAAAGAGCGTTGCTAATGACTGAGTAGCAGTAGTGCTCTAGGTGAAAAGACCGCTACTACTATAATTGCCACGGTGTTGCCTCCAGGAAAGATATAGTAGTAGCGCCCTTCCCGTGGACGCGCTACTGCTAAAGAACTTAGTAGCGGCGGTTTTGCTCAAAACACGCTGCTGCTAAGTATGACCGCAACTAATTAAGTTTAGTCCCATACTGCTAAGCGAACAAGGTGTTTACCACCTTAAATATGTTGCTTCTCAACCTATCTCGAGCACTTGGTCTTCATTGAACTATATGTGTATGATTTGTGGTTGCAATATGAATCCTCGCCTGTACCTATACAGGTACAGTGAGGATTCAGTTGACTATTTAGATTGTACACAGAAAGATCAATGATGACCAATGTATATTTTTGATGTTTTTACTGAACAAAAGAAATAACTGCTTCCATTAGCAGTAGCGGTTTTCCCCAAAAAACGCTGTAGATAAGTTAGCTATAGCGCGTCTTCTGTACGTGTGCTACTGCTAGTTCGAGTTAACCACCCCCCGCATCAAAATTTCGCTAAGTCCTCCTTCCCCCCCCCCACCCCACTGGCCTGTTCCCCTACTCCCTATCGCTGCCGCCCGAGCCCGAGCGCGCCTGCTCCCTCACCGCCGCCGCCGCCGCCCGCCCTCGACCTCACCGCCGCCGCTCTCGACCACACT